>NC_135075.1:13246780-13359280 GCF_051107435.1 Chaetodon auriga | reverse complement strand
CCCAGCCATTACTGTCTAATGGCCAGATGATGGGAGAGACACACACACACAGCCTGTCGCAGACAAGCTGATATACTGCCCCGCTATGTGTGTGTACATGCATGTGTATGTGTGTGCGTGTGTGCATGTGTCATATAGAGGCTGATATACCACCCTGGCCCCTGGGCAGAGGAGGGGGGGTAACAGCAGTAACTCACTCGCAACCTGATCAAGCAGTGATAAATCTTCTGAAGCCATCCTGTTTCCTGACACTCGCACACACACGCACACACACACACACATACACACACACACAGCTCCACCCTCTCACTCCCTCTTACCCACTGAGCCCTTAGGGCGACATTGAAAAGGATACGCGCATCACTTAAACTGTCCCCTATGTGCATTATATTACAGCAGAGATGTTATAGTTGTGACTCACTGGAGGTAGTGCAGTTTTTTTTCCCATATTAAAAGTTTTTCTTTTTTTTTTTTAAACCAGAGGTATAAAACTCACTCTCACCATTATCCTTTTCCTCTTAATCAATACATTTTAATTGGATAATGGCTGCTCTCGGTGAAGTAAAACATGTTGTTGCTGTCAGTTTATGTCATTTTAACAGTCAGGAAAGTAGCCTTCCTTCAAAGCACCAGAGACACTTTCAACATTGTGGCCATTGAATAGAGGTTGTGATGTATTTTTAGTGGCTAAAGGCTGCTGAAATTCTGTCTGGTGCTCAGGTGGTTTAAAGATCTCAATCTTTCCTCATGGCTATATTTTGGAGGGAATGTATCGATGTTATTCTGTACTCCAATAATGCTCAAGGACAAACAATTTAAGGTGTTTTAACCAGTGCTATTCTTTGTCAACAGTTATCTTTTATATTTGTGAGAAGTGTTTTTTAATAATGTTGCAGAGAAGTTCTTAGTATGCGGTGATTATTTGTGCTTGTGACAAGATAATAGCAGCCGCTTTTAATTAGGAGTTATTTGTGTCCGCCTGAATATTTTATTATGTGCTGAACTGAGTTTGGGTGAGTAAAACTGTTTAAACTTTTTGAGCATTCATCCTGTATTCAGTATTTGATCTTGTTGTCTTGCTGAATGCTAAAGTGTCCTTAATGAATTCCAGACTTGGAATTCAGACTTCTTTTGTATTGGGAGCACAGTGGCTGTCAATAAATTTTTATTAATGTGTGCATGCATGCAAGCACATGCGTGGCCATACACACACACACACACACACAAGCTGCCACGCACTCACACGCACACGCACACACACACACACACACACACACGCACACAGCTTCACAAACACTAGAGAGAATACAAGGACTGGACAGTGCAAGGACACCAACCCACTTCAACTACAATCAGACCAACCTTGAGAGGCACTGGTCCTTTCTCCTCAACGAAGCATAAAAAATAATTTGAATACCTATATAACTACAAAATTTGCTTGCTTTGAATGGCAAAAACTGATAAATACCCAAACATTTTTGATTGCGCTCCTTTAAAACCTTGTCTCTAAAGATAAACATTGAAAAGGCTTTTTTAAATTTCAGCTTTGACTTATTTTACAGCGCGGATTGAAGCTGTTTAAACCAACCTCTCGAAGAAACCAATTGTGCAGCCTGACAAAGGACTCGCTGCTTTTTATTACTCAAATTGTGGACGTGTGTGCATGCATACAGGGGCACAGACAAACTGATGCACTAGCTGTATCGTAGCATCCACTTTTTTAAAGATGGTGAATAGACACAAACTCAAAGTCTGATTTTTTTTTTTTTTTTTTTTTTTTTTACATGTGAATTTCTTCATTGGCCAGCGTGGTTAAGCATATTACAATTTATTTTGCCTGCTGTGGGCCTCAGATTTCATTTCTGATAAAAGCCTGACTAGGTCCAAACAATGAACACCTATGCCTCTTTTCACCAGTGACACATGAAATTAATTCAGATTGTAAAGAAAATGCGAGTTGCTGGCTGGGGTCAGATGTTCGTGTGTGTTTTTTCTCTGTCTGGCCTGCGACAGCCTTCCGTCCTAAAGCTCATGTCTTACCTGAGGATTAGGCGGATCAGACATTGATTGACAGATTCTCCTTTTTCTGCCTCCCCCTCGTCGAGGAACGCCGTGTTTGGGGTTATGGAAGAACACAGGCGGGAAACCGTGACTACAACACACCTGAGACGCACTGCTGAAACATGAGGTCTCCTTGAATTTGTGCACCGTGTGTGTTTGTGTGTGCATGTATTTGTGCATATTATTGTGCTGTGTATATAAGTGTGTGTGTGTGTGTTTGCGCATGTGCATTTATACTGTATGTGTACAAGTGAGAGTCTGTGTGCTGGTAAAGGAAGATGAAAGGTGTGTGTGTTGAGCCCTGCTGTCAGTCCCTGCCATGTTTTACAGCCCGTCCGCTCTGCACAGTGATTAGAGCTGTCGACTCTGATGTGATGACATGGGCTGAAACCACAGCAGGGGAGTGAGAAAGTGAGAGAGGGAGAGAGAGAGAGAGAGAGAGAGAGAGAGAGAGAGAGAGAGAGAGACGGACAGACAGACAGCAAGCAGCAGCTTGAGGGTCAGTTGGAGATCAGAGGGAAAGTTTGAGAGAGAGAGGGTTTAAGAGAGAGAGAGTTGACCTTGACAACAGCTGCAGCAGCAGCTCTTAAAAAAGCGGGCCGATGCCGAGCTGCATCTACAGCCATGATGGTTAGAACATACAAGTCGCTACCTGCCACTGTAAAGCTCTCAGCCCACCCAATGCTTACTGAAAGTCAGCATACAGGAACACCTTGTATGGCAGGGTAGCAGACAACAATGATGATATGGTGGAAGTGCGGTAGCCTTTTAGAGAATACATTCAATGACAGCTATAAGAGAGAAGAAACACAGGGGTTTTTTTTTTATCGTTTACAAAGCTCTACATTAGAGCCTCAAGCAAGGCATACACATAGTTGCTGACACTTCTTCACATATGTGTGCTTCATGGGCGCTCCCCTCCCCTCTCTTTCACCTTTAGCGTGCCCCATTTCCATATGTTCTTAATCGGGCCAGAGGGAGGAAAGAAAGAATTGACGAGGGGGGGCACTACTCAGGGCCTGTTTGGGTTTAATGTCTGCTCCTGCTCTAATAGAGGATAAATAAACACTGCTCTGTTGTGGGGTGCACAGCTCCTATAGACACACACACACACACAACCCACCTTCTGGTTGCGTGGCGAGTCAAAGCTAATACAGCAGAAAATGGCTTGCTCCCCTGTCCACCCCGTGTTATTACTGGAGCCTAATAAGGCCCAGATGCCTAATATTAGACGTAATCTGTCAGAATAGTTTTGTTTATGTAATTTAATTTTTCCAGGCAGTTGTTTCCAATTAGGTTGTTTAAAAGTTTTAATTGAATTAAATGGGAGATATCTCCATGAAGAGAAATGGCAAAAAAAAAAAAAAGAAAGCAGGGCCAGGGCCAGGGTAGACATGTGGGAACAATGCTGTTTTGGCCCGTGCGTGCATGTGTGTGTGTGTGTGTGTGTGTGTGTGTGTGTGTGTGTGTGTGTGTGTGTGTGTGTGTGCGTGCGCACACGCACTCCATGATACACACCTATCATTACAGCTTTCCCATTATTGTCAAGCCTCACAGAAGTGAGTGCTGTAGCGTCTATGGTAATTATGACGTTATGAGGTGGCAATTACATTGAAATGTGTTTGACTGTCAAACGCCCACTACAATGACATGTCAGCCTGCTGAGATGAGCATAAAATGGTTGAAATGGAGAGAATGAAAGAAATAATGTTGAGTGACTGCTTTGCTAAAAACTGACACAGAGGAAATTCTAGTCAAGAAATAAAAGGCCCTGCATTGTGTAAGGTACTTGACCATTTAATAACCTTTGGTTATGACAACCTAAAGGCTTACTTGTACCTTTTAATGTGTAACATCACGTTGGAATTGCAGAAGTTGGAGTTGGTTTCTCATTAAGGAATGCTGTTCGCTTTCCTTGGCTGAAAACTGCCCATTATTCTCTTTAAAGACACACTGAATTGTGAGAATTTGGATAACATCTTGGCCCGAACCTAATCCCATTTTGACTTTGTGCACAGCATTTATAGCAATTTTCCTTTGCGACCACAAGGGGCACCAACGAGCAGATATGAATGAGTCCTCCCTTCCTGCAGCTCGTGCCTCAGGCCTAACTGTAGCCAGTGTGATGCATGAGTTATGCTGGAGGATATGTTGGTGAATGTCCTCATCTCTGTTTATGTGGCTGAAAGTTTGAAAGAGTTGCCAGGTTACAGCGTCAGTGTTTGGGAATGGGGGTGGGTAGGTACTGGGCTGCTGGTGGTACGGTGTGGAGTGGGGGTTTGGGGGGCAACCTGTCATATCCCTCAGAAAGAAAAGACGAGTGTGCATTAGAGAGCATTCCAGAGGTGAAAAAAAGGAGAAAAAAGAAAGACAAGGATCCCTTCAGCAGGCAGGGAAATGTTGCGTGACTGGCGTTTCATAAACACACACACACACACACACACACACACACACACACACACACACACACACACACGCACGCACCAAACACAGACATCGCCCAGCCCACCAGCCCTGATGTGTTTTCTCTCACTGGTAACTTTAGTATGGATGATTTAACGCTTAACTGCAATCAGTGTTAAAGCGTTCCACAAGGCTCACTCAGACATAGCTGCTGTATGTGTGATTATGTGTGTGTGTGCTGTGTGCGTCTCCCCCAGCCATAACAGACTCCTGGGCTGTTTAGAGAGGCTGGCTACAATGCGGAGGACAGATGTGGAAAACCCCTGGCTCTCCAGACAAGGGCCTCCTTCATCCCTCCTTCTCCTGTCCTTCACTAAGACGGAGGGACGGAGGGATGGAGTTACTGAACTAACTTCCTGGATTACATCAAACGCCCCTGTGCATGCATGGCTGCTGAACCTCCCACCTCCTCCCTCTCTCTCTGTCTGTCTCTCTCTCTGTCTCTCCCTCTCTCTATCACTCTCTATGTCTCTCTTTCTCTCCGTCTCTTCCTTTGCAGGGAGTCTATCTCTCAATCTTTCCATCCAGACATTGCTGTGCACAAACACAGCAATGTCTGGCTCTGTCGACTCCACTCAAGCACAGGCCTTTATGGCCTTTTTCTGCCCCCTTTGTGCGGAGGTGCGTGTCTGCGTGCATGCGTCTTTGTGTGACTGTATAAGAGTTTGAATTCACAATATATGTGCTGTACATTCATTGTCAGCTCGAATGTGTATTAGCTTGTGCTGCCTGTCAGCAAAAAGATTAATTACGGCATTATTCTGAACTGAATGACAACTGAATTATTCAACTGCGCACAAATTGGAAAGACTCAAAATTATGGGGACAAAAAGCTGCAAATGGAGAAAAGTTTTCGCACAACCAGGAGGAGAGAAAGTTTGCTGTTTGACGAGGGATGCTGTAATTGAGTGAGTTGAAGCATTAAGCAGCAGGTGTTTGTGCTGTGTAGAAGGCATGGCCAAGGCAGCGAGCTGCAGAGGGCAGTCAGTAGCCACTGAGCCACGGAACAAGTTGGGGATAGGGATTGGCTGTTATCTGCCCAGCCGTCTGCAGCTGTATTTACCGCCTTTGTTTGTTGTTCCCTAAGCAGTCGGAGATATGTGTGTGTGTGTGTGTGTCTGTGTGTCTGTGTGTGTGTGTGTAAGTGTGTGTTTGCTGTTCCCTGTGCGGCCTGGGGAGGACTGGGAATTTTCTGTGTCAGTGCGTCGGAGGATTTTGGCTGGAGCTTTGTTGATCCTGTCTTTGTTGATCCCGTGTTGTTGTAGCAAGGGGAGCAAGAAGATTGAGGCATTAGCCATGGCAGCCAGGACTTAACCCTCTCCCTGCCCCCTCTCTGCCTTTACCCCACCCCTGAGCCTGGCCACTGGGCAGGGCCAGACAGCCCCTCTGACCTATCCCAACTACCTAATAACTCCTGCATAAAAACAGTGCGAAAATGCTCTTGGTTCCCCTCTTGGTTTTGTGTCATGCTCTCTGAAGCGAGCCAACTTTCAATTATTGCCCCTCCGGTTCACCCAGGCACCAGTGGCCAGAGGTGTGTGATGTTGATTGTGTGTGTTAACGCTCAGTTTGTTTGTGGCTGTGAGCCAAGTGATCCAGACGCCTTTTTGCTTGTCTGACTAGTTAAGAGATAGCAGGTTGTGTGGGTGTATGTTTGTGTGATGTGAGATAAAGCTTCTGCTTTTATTAAACTACACTTCTCCTCATCTGATGGGCCCTGCAGTCTTGGCACTGCGCTGTTGGCATCGTAAATAGACATACATACAGTGACTTGTTTCAACTTGACTAGTTCTCAGCCCGCTGTGAGCTGTGACCTATCCCTCTCTGAGCATCCTGAAGGTCAGGATAAAAAGTGGCCCATCGAAAGAGTAAAGTGGAGTGGAGGCAGGCCGGTGGCTTTAGCTTTCCAGTGTGACCCTGCAGTTCCAACCCAGCAGTGGAAGACACACCGCTCTGCTCTGCAGGAAATCCTAATAACGTTTGAGAAAGAAGAGAGAGCGAGGAGAAACTTCTGCACCTTGCAGTTTAGGTTGCATGATTTAGCACGTTAGTACTGTCTGTGTGTGTGTGTGTGTGTGTGTGTGAGAGAGAGAGAGAGAGAGAGAGAGAGAGAGAGAGACACAGAATGGAAGGAAAATCTGAAACCAGTGAAAGGTAGAAACGGGGTGATGAAGGCTGCTTTTTATATAAAGAGAGAGGAGAGACCAATAACGAGAGAGAAACACAATGTTTCTTTGCTCTGTTATACTGTGTGTGCAACATAGTGATGTGCAGTTTAATTAAACTGTGACCAGAGGCCAAATCACATCAATCCACCAGGGTTATCCAGACAGGTGCAAGCATATGTGCATATTTGTGTCTTTCCTCTTCATCGTTTAGTGTTTGCAACATTGCCCAGGCTTGCCAAAAGTGTGTTAACGCACAGTCTTAGTTTATTACATATAAATGTATATGTAACAGTGAATATGTCGCCTTTCTTCTCAGATTCTGTTCTTTCTCTTTCATACAGTAATGTCTTCACTTAGACCAGCACTCTATTTCAATAAGTTAGCTACTGGGAGAGAAAAAAGTCTTGGATTGAATCGAAAACAGCGGCACCTGTCACTATAAACAGCACCGTTTGGCACACCTCCTAAAGCAGAATATTTTTACATCTGCACGACAATTTTATGCCCACAGCCAAATTTCCATTAGCATTAACTCAATTTATCACACAGCACAAATACCCACTTGCTCACACAAAGTTTTTTACATTAAAGTTTACAATATTACAAAATATTATAACCCCAAGGATATTAAACCACATGCTGGCACAGTAGTATAATACCGTTTATTGCTATGATTCTGTCATCACACAGATCATTATTATTGTCAGTTCAACAATAATCACATTACTCAACCTGTTAAGCAACCAGCAGTTTAGCTGTACACAGCAGAAAAGGGTACATAAAGAGTCTTGAAACAGTTTTAAAAGCACATTTTTACAAACTTAAACTAGAAACACTGTTGGAAAGCTTTGGATCAGCTTCTGCACATAGTTTCCTCTGAAAACACTTTCTCACTTACTCCTGTTTCAAGTAAGCTTACTCCCTATGGCTCTTCCTCGATACCCAGCAGACACAGCAGTCACCTGCAAAGGATTAAGGGGGTGCGGAGGAGGTGGGTTGCTGGTTATTGTGTGTGTTATGGTTGTTTGTGTGTCTCTGCACTTGGCGGGTAGTTGGGTGGTTTCAGAGTCTGGTGGGTGTTCAGCGACCTACGTAGTTAGTCTCTATTGAAACGTTGACCTGGCTGACTCTGACTCTCTCTCTCTCTCTCTCTCTCTCTCTCTCTCTCTCTCTCTCTCTCTCTCTCTCTCTCTCTCAGACTGGTTGTTTTTATTATGTTCATCTTGTCGCAGACATCATGTTCTGCAGTCTGCTGCTGTGTTTGTTTTGGGCATAAGAAGACAGGACACAGTTCAATTTGTGCAGCTCTCTCAAAAGTTTTCCTACTTGCAGTAGTGCTCATTATCAGAGCATCCTTTGGTCTTTCAAATAGCTTTTTCCATATGATGTATGCAACATCATTTGATCTCTTTCTCTGGTTTCTCTGTGCCACAGACGTCAAAGTGGACAGTCTCAAAATGAGCAACAAGTAAAGCAAACAATTAAATCATGCTGAGAGCAAAACGTCTTTCATCACTCATCTGTATGGTGTTTTTCATTACAGTAATGTACACCGGGCCTGGTACAAAAATGTTTCGTGGTATAGTCACCATTGTATTATGTGTCCCCATGTATGAATGCAGATTAAAATATATTTAATTTAACATAAAAAGCATGGGTAAAGTCACCGGCAGCAACAGGTGTAGTGAATGTGGATATTTGTATGTAAGTACAGATCTATACTAAAAACTAAGTGTAATTATTTTAAGAAGTTTCCAGGAGGGAAAAGCAAGTCACAACTGCCAAGGCCATCACCAGCACTGATAATCCTGTTACAGTACAGATAACACTACATACCATTCTCGACAATAAAGACACAGAATCCAAACAGTGACAGTGAAGTACTTGTTGGCAATGAAATTCTTAGATCTCAGGCTCCCTCCAACAGTACTCCTTCAGATATGTAGAAAAAATATGTGTTAAGAAAAATGACACAAGTGGAACACTCGTCAAAATTATTTCTTCTATATTTCCTTACACATAATAGTGCAGTAGCTAAAATATGTCAACATAAAATAAAATATAAGATGTAATACTGTGGTAGCCAAGTGAGTAAAATGTGTAAGCTGTTAAGTAAAATAGTAAGTAATCCGAATAGGTTATAGACAGGTATGCATATAAATATAGAGTATACACAGTGATTATAGATATATACTGTGATATTGGGTAAACAGCTTCTAAACAGGTAATACAATAAATATATATACTGTGATGTATACAGGGTCCTGGTGTTGTGTGTGTTGGCTCACTGTCACTCTGCAGTGTTTGAGACACTTGAATAGAAGTGAGCTAATTTTAGAAATAATAACACCTGTGTCCAAATATCTGCTGGGAAAAAAAGTATTATATATACATACATATACAGTATGTGTGCCTTCAAATAGATAAAAACATATCCAGAGGCACATCCTGCTCTGTGCAGGTGTTTTAAAATGCCCCCAATATGTCGCCTCCACAAGTGTTGCTGTTAATCACATTCCTATGTTTGTGTGCCTCCGGACAGGTGTGACACAGGATCAGCGGCCTTCCTAAATCATCAGGTTATCCAGGACCACCACTCTGCAGCTTCATCAGGCACAAAACGGACATTAACCCACTGCAGCAACGACGATCACGGCAAGCAGTTTGTGATTTTGTTAGCTAGTAGCCTGTGAGTGTAAGAGGAATGACCCAGCGCTGTGTGTTGATGGTAGTCATGAAAATGTAGCTCAAAAACAATCCATTTACCAATAAAGTAGTATGGTGGGACCGTTGTTCTATAAACCATTTGTGTCCCTGCAGGTGAACAATGCTGTCTGATACAGCTCAAATGGCCAAAGGAAACTTGCACCACTCTGCAAACTGCTCACTGAGGACCCGCCTTGGCACAATGGAAACACTGGAAAATTCAGGTATGAAAACTAGCTGACGTATATGTTGTGTGCATTAAGAGGAGAGAAGCAGCAATTACATACACAGTGATCATCACGAGGAGAAACACATAAAAAAAAAAGAAAAAATGTCCTTTTTGTCCTTTTCTCATACTGTTCTCATTGGCCTGTGGGCCTCTTTGCATTCTTTGGGCATTAGTTTCATAAAGCATGTAAATAATGCCTCGATCAAACTATGATATTTACTTTTCTGGCCGCTCACACAAATTGTGGTATTTTTGTGCATGTATCGTTAATACTGACTGATGCCGGTGTTCGTCATTTCTATCTTCTTTCTGCCTTAGATATTTTGCAAAGGAAGGGTTCAAGGTTTCTGTTCTAATCTGCTCAGCTTTTTTTTTTTTTTTTGCTCAGGCACAGTAAAAATCACCTCAGTACACCCAACAAACTTCAATATACCCAGCAAACTTCAATACACCCAGCAAACTTCTGCAGCTCAGCGAGGGAGAGCAAGAGACAGAGAGAGATCATTTCAAAGCTTAATTTAGCGTGGAAACGTGGGTATTAGCAAGAGGAAAACAAAGAGAAAGACGAGCAAGTGAGGAGTGAGATAGTGAGGGGAGAGCAGATATTAAAAGAGAGACTGATAAAAGATAAAAAAAAAAAAGAGAGAGAGAGAGAGAGAGAAAGAGAGAGAGAGCTGAACACTTTGTCAGTGTGTGTGCTGAGGTCTTCAAGTTGTTTAGGTGACAGTGGTGTGTGTGCGTTTATGTGTGTATATGTACGCTGTGTGGAAAAGCAATCACACAAACAAATTAATTAGTCTCCCCCAGCAAAGAGGTTTGATAAATTGAGCTGCTCATCTCTTCCACCACCTCCTCTCCCTCCCTCTTTCTCTCTTTCCCCCCTCACAGTTTATCCCTCTCTTACATCCCCCCTTTTTTTCATGTCCTGGTCTCTTCTTTGCAATAAACATCTCATTACATTGTCCCACTTTTAATTGTATTTGTTCATTGTCTCTTGTTTTGCCGTTTCGCATCATCTGTGTCGCCGCACGTTTTGCTTACATCATTGCATATTCCCTCACACACACACACACACACACACACACACACACACACACACACACACACATAAAAGCACATGCACACACAAGTGTTCTGTGTTTAAGCCTACAGGAAGCCCCATAGTACTCCCACAACGTACAGGCTTACTCTCACTCAACCCGAGTGGCTTATTTAGGCCTCCGTGCCGCACAGCTACACTCCACCTGCATTTAGATTAAGTAATATGTTTTAATTATTCATATTTCCCGTTTTTATTAGACCACTTAACTGCAATATTATTCCCCCAGTTTGTCAATGGGCACTCTGACTCTGTATACCCATTGCCAGGAACCAGGAGGGAACAACAGAAATGTGCAACGGACACACAAAATGTATTCATGAGGTTTTTTTTTTTTTTTTCCCTTGTGCGGGCGCTGGAGGCTGGAATGAAGACTGTGTCTCTATTCAATTATCACACTCATCCACATGCACGCACCCACACACATACACACACACACGCAGACGCACACAAACACACACACACACATGGAGGCGTTAAGCAGTGTGCACTCATTTAAACACTCTCATTATACACAGGAGGAGATCCCTGCAGGTGCAGTTTACCAGAGTTTAGTTCATTTCCTGCTCCTCCTCCTCCTCCTCCTCCTCCTCCTCTTCCTCCTCCTCTCACATCTCTTTCTCTCTACTACTCCGTCTTCTTCCGGCATTATTTACCTCACTAACCAAAACCTTAACCCCGTGGGGGGGGTGTCATTGTGTGTCCGGTGTGAGGAGTGGGGCGCTCTGACCCCTCTCTGTGTTCCACATTGGAGACTTCTTCTAAACCAGTGACTTTGCACCAGCGGAGTCTGGTTGATGAATGTGCAGCAGGTGAATTAACATTTCATGAACCACATTTGACAGAATAAAAACCCAACAAATGCCTGAACACGGCAACATCAGATCTTTATCGCTACTTATTTATTCTGTTTTGCACCTCTCAATGCTGCTGCCATCTAATTTAAAGGCCTTTCCCCTTTTAGGAACTTGATTATTCACTATGATTCATATGCTAAAGTGAGAGAGTCTGTGAATGGCTGTTGAGCGGTATTATTTTAGGCTGCTGAATGTTTCTTTGTGGCAAACCTCTCATTTTCTCTGCATGCTCATAGGCTTTCATACTTCTCTGATTGACGTGCACACAAAAAAGCCCTTTATACCTGACCCATTACAACTTCAGATGAGCCTGTTCAGAAAGCGTTAGGCCATGCTCTGTGTGCGAACGCGTGTGTGTATGTGTGTGTACATTTGAGGATGTGATAATAAGGACGGAGAGCACTCTCAGCTGGTGGTGCTGTTCAAATAGTTTCACTGGACTGTGGCTACCTGAGCACAGATAGTTCTATTGTCTGTGCCCCAGTCCTGCAAAATTTGCCTTTTACGTTTTATAATCTTAGTGACGGCATCCTCCCTCCCGAGGAGAGCACACTTTCTGACCTTCAGAGTAAGGAAATGAGAATTTACTGGAAAGTTATTCACATACAAAGTATAGCTGAGTACAGCGGTGTTTTACTACACATTTCCTACGCCGAATGAAAGACGCATTATGAGTGACAGACAGTCTTTGGTGTAATCAGTTTTATTTTCAGGTTGGAGCTCCACATTAATTCCAAGTATACTGTGCTGTGCTCCATAAAGTTTAGACAAGGAACGAGCGACTGAAATGTCTTTGTACTCTTACAGAGAAAAAAAAAAAAAAAACCTGTCACTTTTTGGAGAAGAGTCCATGCCAGATGTTTTAATTAATTAACTGTAATTCATTCATCACTGTCCTGGCTTTTTTTTCCTCCGCAAAGTGAAGAAATAATCCATTTGTCTTGCAGCACTGCAGTCCTTCTGACCTACTTTCCTTTTCTTTTTCCGCTCCCTGCTGCCATCTTCTTTCTTCAGCGATGATGGAATAAGTTTGGCATTGTTTTTGCCCAGTGGCCTCTCTTTCACCAGGTCAGTAAAACCAAACCAAACATCCTGGGTGTGTTTGTTGCTCTGCGTTTGTGCGTGTGTTTACCTCAACCGTAGACATAAATGTGTCTCTGCTCGAAGTAACGTGCCCGATTTGATCAGGTGAACCAACAATGCGGTCGTTAGAATTGTTAGAAGAAACATTTCGAGGCTTTAATTTCCTCTTTGGTGATTAAAGCGAAAAATATTGTTTTTGTAATTGTTAGGGAAAGATTACTAACCTGTCTAGTAAAATACACAGATTTTTTTCATTTCTATTTGGGTTTTAGATTATACTACTGGGTATTTTTCTGTGAAAAATGCACATCTAATTTATAATAGAGACATAATATTTCCCCTTACCTTTGATTTTCTGTCAGATATGTTGTGCAATCTGTCAACCTCTTGGTCTCGTGTGACCGTGAGAGTAACTCATAGATGCATTTAAGTGAACAAACGTAGGTCTGTCGACACCCTCAAGTATAACAGGGGTGCAAACCTTTGGATAGGAGAGTAAGAAAGTCTAATAAAAAGTTGCATAAAGTATCACTTCTCTCTCTTTACTCCACTCCACCCACCCTTTCTCTCGCTCTCTGTCAAATCCTCTCTCTCCCTGAGCTTGCTGTCACCTATAACTCATTCCTCACCTCACCTGTCTCCCTCATCTTTGTATCATCCAATTCAGCAAAACTGGATCGAAACTTCTCTGCTTGAAGGCTCAGGATGTCAGATGGCATAAAACCCCTGTTCCACAAAAGCTAAACCCCCCAACCCTTGAGGTTCAAAGCAACAGACGCGCTTCACATGACGCAATCATTTTGCATTGATTGTTCCAATTCTCACTTGCATTCAGCTGTTTTTGTTCAGTGAGAGATAACATTCACGGAGTGGATGATTGTGTGTGTGTGTGTGTGCGCGTGTGTGTGTGTGTGTGTGTGTGTTTGCAGAGAGATAGGAGTTGAGGAAGCAGCATCCCACTAGGGTTCGGATTCTTAAATATGCCTCGCTGTCTTTTGTTAAATGTGATGCAATAGTGATGCAGGGCTGGCTGTGTGCGTGTGGGTGTGTGTGTGTGTGTGTGTGTGTGTGTGTGTCAGACAATGAATGAGTGAGTAGCTGCGAATCAGTGCTGATCTGAGTCTGTGTTTAAGGCTGTTTTTCAACCCGGAGGAAATTATAGGTTCTCGATTGATGAGAGGGAAACCCCTCCCCTCTCAACCTTGCCATCTGTGTGTGTGTGTGTGTGTGTGTGAGTAGGTGTGTGTGAGTAAGAGCGTGTATGCCTGTGTACATGCACATAAATGTGTTTGCACATGTGCATGTATGTGTGAGTGGCAGGGCTGCTATCTGTGCCATCACATGTGGATGTGTGTGTTAATAGAGAATGGCCCATGCTGCCACCGCCTTTGTTTGCCAAGGACATACATATGCATGAGGCCCGTGTGCGTGCGTGTGTGTATGTGTGTGCATGGGGGGGTTTACTAATTACTAGATTTCTATCATGAATATGTATGGCCGCATCCTTTATTATGGGATTGGCTTAAACACATCACACAGGCGGACGAGTGGCAGAGAGAGGGAACGCGGGGGTGAGGGCTTGAGAGGGGAGACGCCTCTTCAGAAAAAAAAGAGATTTTCCGCTGCCATTGATTTGAACCTTCAACCTCGACTGGGCTTGTTGTTATTTAGCAAAAATAATATTCATATTTTCCTGCTGTCTCAAATATTTGCTGTCCTCTTTACTGGGGTTAAATTGTATTATCAACCAAATGACAAAACAAAGCACAGCTATGGTGGACAAATCTTTTTTTTTTTTTTTTTTTTCACTGGTGACTAATTCTATTCATCCCACGTTATTATTCAATGCCAACCCCAGTATTAAAAAGCATTTTGAGCGTCAGGTTCTGTTTGATAGTTGTGACGTCTTTGGTCATTCTTGTACCGTTTCTGCTGACTCACACATCTTTTGTTTAAGGTCTTTCAGCTGCTTCTGTTTTTAGAAACGTGTGATAAGTTTCTTCCTGTATGGCACAAGATTACTTGATACATGACCTACTACTGTGTGACCCCGACAAGAATTAAATGCTTTGCATATTGCAATTAATTCTGTATTATATCAAAAAACAAGAATAAAGCAAAGGAAACACAGAATTTCTTTGCATCTAGACAAATGGAACTATCTTTAAAATAACCGTGGGTTCTTTGACACTCGATACTCGATATTAAACATCTTGGTAAGTAAAATATTTCCTGTTCGGCTGGCAGATAATTTTGCTTATTTTAAGTAGTATTTCCCCTATTTTGTTGTTCTTAATCAAATATGTTAATCCAGCAATGCTGTTGGGTACTTTAACTTATAATAATGCATCATATTGATAATAATGTTTTAATATAAAAATGTAAAGTAATGAGTAACTATAGCTGTCAGATACATGTATTAGAGTTGAAATGACAGTATTACACTCTAAAACATATGTAAAAATATGAAGAAGCATTAAATACGAAAGTAACTTAAGTACTACGCATGAGTAAATCTACTTTCCTCCACTGCTCATAGACTATTACAGATAATGTAGTCATGCATGGTCTTTCATCTGTTTGGTGCTGCACATTAAACCGAAGCTTTCCCATGTGTGGAGCATTTAAGAACTGTGCCACTTCATCTCTGTCTCTTTTTTTGTCCACTTGCCTCCTCTCTGCTCAGCTCTTCTCCCTCTTCTTCACACACAATGCACAAACGGTCCCAATTTAAACTTACACTCATGCGATCTGACATGTATACAAAATACCAGGCATTAAGTATTTTTCTGGCTTGTATTGTTTTTCCACATGGGCAAACTCAATTATAAGAGCCGTGTCTTTTGCTGTGGAAATCCTTCCATGTGAGAGGTGGAAGACAAAAAGAAAAAAAACCTCAGCAGAGGAAGTCGTTAAGAGATGTAAACAATGTACACAAAAGGTAACAGTAGGTGGGGGAAATGACACATTGCTCTTCATTCAGTGTGCTGTCTCGTTCTCTGGTGTTCTCTTCAATCACCTTTTCTGATCATGCTACGGTGTTACTTCACTGCTTTTCAGCGTCTTCATTTGTTAGTCTAGCAGCCCTAAGCAAGAGGAAGACTTCGATAAATGAATGAATGGACAGTGACACGCCTTATCCACCTCTTCATCTCTCTCACTTTTTCTCTCTTATTCTTTCCACACACTTTCCACTTCTCTGTTTTGCTCTGCCTCCCTTGCAGTCACCCCAACACCTGGAAATCTCACAATCAGAAGACTATGAAAGCTGCTATCTCTCCCTCCCGTCCCTGCCCCCCTCCACCAGTGCTATACCTCTGACAATAGTCTGGCAATCTGAGCAGAGCGAGGGAAATAAAGGAGCAGGACAGGTTTTTAAAGAAGAGAGAATGTCAACTGTCAGTCTGGCTGTGACGTTGGAATCAGTGTAAGCCATCAAACGCCTATCCTGAGAGAGAGGAGATGGAGTGAAGGAAACAGAAAGAGAAGGTGGCGTGTATTTAGCTAAAGGGAACAAGGGGAGGAGGAAAAAAAGAAAGGGCAGCACGAGTGCATGCTAGGTAAAGAGGCTGGTCGTCCTTAGTTCGTAGGGGCTTGATTTGTCATTTTATTCCAAAGCTGCTCTCAGCGTCTCTCCACCTCGTGCAGGGGCCGGCGTGACGGGCGTTTGAGTGTTCGAGAGGGCAAGCTCTCTTTTTCTTTTTTGCATGGGAAAAGGTAGAGGCAGAGCGATGGAGGTGGAGAGAAGGCGATCAGGGCCGCCGGTGTTTGTGAGCGTTAACACAGACATCACAAGTTCCCAAAGTGAGAGGGGGCAGCGGGGTGCAGCAGGGCATTGAGCTGGAGAGAAAGAGAGGTTGCAGAAGAGAGAAGAGCAGGAGAGGAAGAGAGGCGGCCGTGTTTGAAGAGAGCTGTTGAGATAAATCAGTATGTTTACGTTCTGGAGGAACAAAGTGTTCCGTTGGCAGAAGAGCACTCGACTGTCCATATCCCCTTGGACTGTGTTTTACCAGACCTTTTTGTGTGTGTGTGTGTGTGTTTTGTGGTAACGTCAAGGCCAGTTCTTGTGCCATTAAAGTCTAAGCATGTCAATATTTTGCGGATCTTCCTCTCGTGGACAGGAAGATGAGTACATTCATATTAAGACTCAGTGAGAGTGAATTGAATGTATGAATGTAAAAAAGATGGCCATGTTTCTGTCTTTGCAGACTGAAACCACCTCAGATGACAAGGTCACTGACCGGCTACGTGACGTACACATTTTCTTCGACTGTGTTGTAATTGCAGCCCTAATATTTCTGTGTGTGTTTGTGTGTGTGTGTGTGTGTGGAGGTAGGTGGAGGTACGTGTGTGCCAGAAGGACAGAAATACGAAAAACAAACTCCATGCTTTTGTACTACACTATGTTGGCGGAACTGAAGGAGAGACACTATTTACTGTATATTCTGGAGGTTTGAGGATTGTCTGGGTGAAATTCAAGAGGTCCTCATGCTTTCTGCTGGTGTCAGATGTCTGTATATGTTACATAAAAGCACACTTTAAACAGTGTTTATGTGTGTCTAATCTGGTAAATACTCAGGCTTTTTTAGCACTGTTTAAAACACTGGTACCAAGGACTGGGTACTGAGGTGTGTCCTTTGTACAGTCGAAATCTGGCATTGAATGCTTGTATTTGTGCTCTACTTATTCTGAGGTTATATAGACAATTCTTAAATAGCATACAGAGAAATAAAAGAAATAGATTTGAGAACTTTGGCTTCTTTCATTACAAATAAAAACATGTTTACATTCCTCAGAGCAAGGTTATGGAAAAATCTGCATTGACGCTCATATGTCACAAGTATTTAATATTTCTAATGATGCCCAGCATTACTTTTGACTGTAATTTTACATGCGACATTATTACAGAGTCTTACATTCATATAGACACAGACGGAGTTTGTGAAGAAGGACGAGCAGAACAGGGGCAGCTGATGGCAGAACTCGAGCGGATCTCAAACACGTGCGACACCAGCAGGTGGAACAATGCTGCAGTAATGCACGACATCAAGCGAAGAGGTGAGAAAGAAAAACCGTCTGCGTATATCTCGGCGATTCCCCCTTTTTCCTCGCACAGTCTCCCATCCATTGCCCTTACATATGGTTCGTCTATCAGTGTCCAAACTGCCCGGAGCGGACAGAGACAAGGACCGTGTGGGGTGTGGTGGAGGGGCTTAAGCGCTCTTGCGTATAAGAGAGAGGAGAGAATGATAGCCATTCTGCTTTTATTATCTAGAATGTATCAACTTAATCACAGCTCCATTCTCCCCCAGTCCTCCCCTGGGCTCAGTGGGAGACACTGAAGGAAAATTGGAAAAGTATCGCTGGGCTGGAGGTAGAGACGAGTGGAGATGGACAGAACAGGGGGATGGGGATGTGCAAAGAGTAACTACCATAAAGAGAGGGGCAGAGAGACACAGAGGAGAGAGAGGAAGAGAGAGAGAGGGGGAAGAGATAAACCTGTTAATTTTTCATGGCCAGCCGGTCGTAATCACAGTGTTCAGTGCCTGTAGAGTCTTAAGAGTTGGCCAGTTCGAGTGTGTGCATATGTGTGTGTGTGTGTGTGTGTGTGTGTGTGTGTGTGTGTGTGTGTGTGTGTGTGTGAAGGAGGAGAGATGGATCGAGCTTCATTACCAAGACTTAGGGGACCCCCCAACACCCCCACCCCAACCCCTCACACTCCCCTGTGTCCCTGCCTGACTGCCCAAAGTTATAATAGTCACTATCATAAAGACACATTATCCTCTGATAGGAGCCCGCACTGTCTTAAGGCTATAAAAACACTCAAACTTCATTTATTTGCCATATATGGCCGCAGATAGAACTAATGAACTAACGGGAAAGTGTCAGAGCAATCAAAAAGAATCCCGGATAAAGTTTCTTCTTTTTTTTTAAAGTCACCAATTTGAAAATTATTTGACCACTGGCGCAAAGTGTGAGTGAGAGACAGAAGATCCGGTCCGACAGCACCGACGAGCATGTTGCATTCAAACGCGCCGTTTACTCTTCTTGCTAAATGGATATTTTGAGTGCGAATAAACCTAAACCACACAGAGCTGACACCAGTGTGTGTGTGTGTTTACGTGTGTGTGAGATGAAAGATATGCTCTGCAGAGTGGTGCACTGTCGGTGACATAAAATACCTGGCACTGTATAAACAACATTGTTCAAGAACATGAGCCTAGTCCAGCGCACACACACACGCACACGCAAACACCGAGCAGGTTAATAATGACCATAATCACCCATCCCCAACACACATACACACACACACACACACAAACACAGTTTGGCAGCACATGGCCATGTAAGGGGAAAACCGCTGTGTGTGTTTACACTAAAACACTGCTTGTCTGAGTGGCTTTAGAGCCCAGGCAGAGCGGGCAGCCTTTTTAACAAGCCTTTAAAAAAAAACTAAAAAAAAACAGGCAAACACACACACACACACACACACACGCACACACTCCTTTCCTCTTCTTTTTCTGTTTCCTCCGTAAAGAGCCCTCTGTACACTCTCAATTATCTGATCAAGATGAAACTTGACAAGTGATAATCAGTCTATTTTTTGCCTGAGAGTGTAAATCATCACCTGTATGATGCAGCGAAGGTGTGTGTCCTGAAGCAGGACACACACCTTCACACACACACACACACACACACACACACACACACACACACACACACACACACACACACACACACACACACCTGTGTCAGTGGCCCTACGCTGTGGCTGCTGCTGACTTTTGTCCCCTTCTCCTTCATAGCGTGTGTCTTCATTACAAGCACTTGCCTCTGGTTCTTCCGCTGGGGGGAGTGTGTGTGTTTCTTCTATATTCGCATGCTTGTGTGTGTGAGTGTGTGTGTGTATGTGTGTGTATCTGCAGGTCAGAAAGGCAGCATTTGTTCTGTGAAGGCCTATAAACATCTGCGATCCCTTTTAAGGGATTGTTTAGATTGACGGAACGGGAAAATAAACGTTCTCAAGGAGGCCGGCGCTCTTTACTGACAGAGAGATCTCCGCTACCAGCACAAAATGTGCGTGTGTGTGTTTGTGTGAGCTGAGCCTAAAATGACAGGTTCTTTTTTTGGGCGCTGTTTTGGTGATCAGAGGGTTCTTTATACGTGAACCCTCTGTGACCTCTCTCCTTCTTCTTCTTCCCTCTCCTCCTCTCCTCCTCCAGTGCCCTCCTCCCTCTTGATGTACCCTCTACCTCGGCGCAGTAAAACTCTCAGCAGCTCACACTTTTCTCTCCTAAAAGCACGGGTGTTGTTTCTACCCCACCCCCACGATAACTCCCTCTCCTCACCAGCACAAACTTCTCCCCCGTCTCCTCTCTTTTTCGTAACACTCCTCCTTATGGCGAGGAGTTGTTGTGTCTGGGTTGCAAGCAACATGTGGAATATATCAAAACCCTCTCTGCCTCGCTGTCTTGCTCACCCTCTCACTTATTCACACATACACACACACACGCGCGCACACACACACACACACACACACACACACTGGTAGCGGCGCGCTGGTCTCCTTGAGAACGTCCAGTGAGGAAGTGGGGTGTCCGTCCAGCCGTGATTTAGGTCAGAGGGAAGCAGGGATGGGAGGCTTCTCTGCTCTCTGTTTATTTGAAGCAGGAGCCATTATTGCTGTCTCTGGGCCATATTTATACACAGACACAGAACAGACGCACGCTGATACAACCGCACTGTGCGCGCGTTTCTGTCTGTGCGCGTCTGTGTGTGAGAGGAGGTAAGAAAGGGCATGCATATTATGTGACTCGGGAGACAGATGTGTGTCTGTGTACAATGCACAGTAAAAATAAACTGCTGTGATTTGTGGTCTGGGCCTAATAGAGGAACGGCCGCCACTTTTAGCGGCAGCAGTGTGCAGCGGTGGGCCTCAGCGCAGCAACATTAGGAGTCTGCAGGGAACGCTGGCTTCACTCCAGTCTGAACATACTTGATTCACCTAATGAAAGACATCTAATCACCGAGCTGGGGTAAAATAAGCACAAGTCCATCTGCTGTGTGCAGTACGAGTTTAGGTTTTGTGGCAGTGAAAATAAAAGTGCGTGAGTACGCGTGTGTGCACATGTGCTCCAGGACTGTGTGCCAGCAGCCAGGTCGTGTAGAATCTGCGTGGTGTAAACTAGTCCCATGGCGTCTATTGCCTGTCTGCCATTACTGCAGGGTTGCCGCAGCTTGTAAAAGCCTCGTTAACACAAAGACCTGCTCACATGTTAATTGGCTAATTGACTAATTAATTTTTGCATAAAGGCGTGCACGGGGAGAAAGGCTAGCTAATTGAAAGTGACTATAGGTTTAATTACGTGAAGAAAGGGTGAGGAGGAGGGAGTCGTGAAGGTGGGAGGCCCAGATATGTTGTTCTTTTTCACGGCAATTGTCTTATATGTTCTCTATCTCACCCTTCATCTCTTCTCTCTGATCGTCACGTCCCACCTGTCACTTCCATCTGTTTACTCGGCTTTTGTTAACCGGTACCTTGCAGCGAAAAAAAAAAAAAAGTGAGTTAGTTGGCAACCTGAAACTCTGATTGGTGTGTGTGTGAGCGAGATGCTGAGGCAGATAGGGGCGCTTGACTGAGTGACAGCGATGCCAAATAAAAGATAAAAGCATCAAACAAAGCTTCTTATTGTCGTAAACATTTCCCAGGCTCCTCTTTCACCGCATGTCACTGAGAAATAATTTAGGTATGAATGCCAAGCTGTTAGAGAAACCACGTCAGGCAGCTCACCCTCTGCGGAGAGGCATCGGTGTGATCATGCATTCACATCAACAGTAATCTAAGTCCAATTATTGAACAATATGTAAAACTGACACACACATCGAGACGGAGAGAGAGGAATCTACGAGTGAACGAATGTCTGTTAATTCAATTCCTTCCCACCGCTCACTAAAACACCACCACAAATTAAATCGGCCAGGGGAGCAGACGGCTAACAAAGGAAATTAACAATGATGCTGCCTCTGTATTAGGGCATATGGATTCGCTGCATGTTTGCTGCGTGTGTGTAGCCGCAGCCTCGTGCCTCTGTACGCAGAGAGAGAGGGGGGGGAAAGGCCAGTTTTAATCAAGAAATCCATTCCACTTTTCTAACCCCTCTTCGCTTCTTGCTCCCCTCCCTCCATGGCAGGCTTGTGTGGAAACAGAAGTGCTAAATTACCCTGGAGCAGTCAGACAAAAACATCTTGTTGGGTTCTAAATTGCTTTGCATGCATATTAATTGGACAGAAATCCCTGCAGTGTATTTGGGTTTGCGTGAGCATTTGTGTGTGTGACTTCCAGAGTGTGTGCGTCTGTACTGTGTCTGCATATGTACAGTATGTGCACGTGTGTATATGCTCTGTGTGTGTGTGTGTGTGTGTGGGGCAGGACTGGTGAGCTATTATAGCTGCAACGGCTTGCAGAGATTTGGAGGTTATCTGTTTTTGTTGGTTAATTGTGAAGCTGATAGTATCGAGGGTCTGGGCCAATTCGAGTGGGCTTTCAGCCAAATTACCTCTGTAATCGTCTGTATTCAAGTCCCTGGATGCTCTCACCAAGACAGAGCCTGGAAGCCCTGAAGTTCAGTGGAGAGGGGCAGATCTGACCTCAGCTTTAGACAGCTTACACTGTAATTGAAATGATATTTTTTTCCACACCATTATTGGATTGCTGACAAGATTTCACCCAAAATTCCATTTGTGGTCAATTTATCCTGTTTGTTTTTAATTAATGCTGGCAGCTAATGAACTCAGAGGGAATCTTAGTTAAATGATCAGAATTTCCTCCATGTTTCCCCTTATCTTTTAAGCAGTAGGCTTTGGAATTGGAGCATGAAATTGTTTGAAAGTAGGAAAGGAATTCACTCGGATGGAGTGCACAAACACTGAAGCCAATACAAGCGGAGGGGACACTGGGTTTGTAAATTTACATCATTCACTATGACTAGAAATTTCATTGACTATGACTAAAGATTATTTGAAACTATAACTGGTTTACTGTGGCACAGATGTGAAGGACTAATGAAATACACATACCATTATCAGAATTTTTTTTTTCCAATATGTTGATTCAATTAATTCCAAAGTGGAGAACGTTGTATTTTGCGGGTGCAGTCTCTCGGCGTCTTGCTTCCTCTATCTTGTCGTCCTCTCTCTTTCTCAAAGATAAATCGTCCCACAGCTGCCTCAGTCCGACTAGAAAGTATTCCACTCACTAAATGGGTTCAGAAAATAAATGAGTAGTATGTGGCTGACGTCTTGAAGCTGTGCATTTTTAAATATGAAACAGTGAGAACGTGGCAGACAAATGTCTCAAATTTTTCTCTTTTTGGATGTTATTATTCATGAAAGAATGAACATTTTTGATTTTCATGTCTGGTAGAAAAGAAACAGGATCAAGCACAGCATTGACAGATGATCCCTTGATGACCTCCTGACCCCTCCGACCGCAGACTAGTTAGCTTTTTCTCTTCATCTTCTCTTACTGTGTACAAAGGACCACACATGAACATGCTGTGGTTAGCTGCCTTCACTTCAGACGATTGTTTCCGACAACAGAACCAGCTGCTCGCGTATGTGTGTTTGTCTGAGGGTGTGACTGGGAGAAAGGGAGGAAGACAAGTGTCAAAAAGCGGAAAGCGGATTGAGATCGTAAAAATGGGCAGCGCAGGACACAAAGTGGTATTAAAAATGGTGAGGCCCCTCTCACAACCTCCACTTAAACCACCTCCGGACGGGAGTTAGAGTGTTAGAGTGCACAAGGTGGAATAAAAAGCTGCAAGTCAAAATCTGGCCTATTTAGGGAAGCAGTAGGACTGAAATCCTTCTCACGATCTTTTCAGGCGATGAATAAGTTGTCATAATCGTCTTTATAGTGTGCTATGCAGGACTCCAGGCCATGCATCCCCAGACAGTGACCTCATATCTCATCCCCCGAACCTCCAGACACACGCACAAACAGTCACCCCCTCCACCCACACACATATATGCAGCACTTCCTCTCTCAGTGTATTTCTGGTCTGCTTGTATGTCATTTTTCTCTTCTTTTCTAATTTTCTATCTGTTTCCACATCTCAGTCTGTAAACTGCTCAGTGTTGGTGTGTGTGTGATACAAATACACTCGCACACACACACACACACACACACACACACACACACACACACACACACACACACACCAGTTCTATAGACAAGTGAGACGAGACGTCACTTTTTTTTGCAGTCATTTAGTTTCTGCCCTTTCAATTTGCTGTTGAGGGTTGGAGGAACACACAAACAAAATATGCAAAAGAGACAAACACATACACAGACGCACACACACACACACACACACACACACATGCACACACACACAGCATGGTGAGAAGCTGTGAACATAAACACTTAACCCTGGAAAGATTCAATGATGGCGGATAAAAGAGTGATTTGTGTTCTGCTAAGGGGAAAATGAGTAATCCTATCATTCAGCGTGACATGCAACACAACACGCCGCATCAGTCACAGACACACACACACACGACACTAAACACTGCCTATCAGGATGATAAAAGCATGCCTCACCCACACAATAAAGCGTTTGATTTTTCTATTTTCCGTGTCATTCATTTTCTCTTTATGCCGCTGTAAACCTCCTCTGTTCTCTCTCTCTTTCCCCCGCCGGCATTGCTCCTGACACAACAGCACATACAGTATTTGTGTATTCATGTAAATATCTCAACTAATCTCTATAAATATATTTATGAGATTTAATACCTTTGTGCTGTAATACTATGCCTGCTGAGCACCAGGTTTTACACCCTCGTGAAGACGAGCGCGTGCTCATACCCTCATACAGACACACACATCTACACACTGCTTGCATTGGGTGCATACCAATCCCTTGGTCTTTCTTTCTTCCTGCCGGGGCATTAATTCCTGCCCATATTTCCATCTGATTATGGTCCGGTTATACCCGCAACTAATTGAACATTAAATATAAAGAAAGTTAATGAAAATGTCCTTTATCCCCTCCAAACTAGGCCTGAGAACGCATCCATTAACGCAAATTAATCTGGCCCTGGTGCGTGTTGCAGGGGAGAAGATATATGCACAGTTTGCTGCTCTCCTCTCCGACCCGAATTATGGTCCATCTCCTCAAGCAGGACGGTTAAATAACAAAAGATGCGTTGTTCTCCTCCTTCTGAGGATTCTGGTAAGCCCTTCCCAGAGCTCCATGTCTGGCTCAAAACAACGTGACGCTGATGCCTTGGCTCTCAACTCGTAGGGTTCTGTCATGGGGCCTCTCCTCTTACTGTGCTGGCCTGCATGCGGACCACCAGCACCATCCTGTCACTGGTTTGGACAGAAAACACTGTGTGTGCAGTGCGGGTCAGAGCTTCCTCTATTTTATTATCAGACAACGTTTGTCTGCTTGTTTTAATGGACAGGTGTCACAGCTGAAGCAGCAGCATCCAGTCAATTACAAGTCCATAAACCCATCTTGATTAATGTGTCATTTAATGAATAAAATGAAATACATGTCACTCTGTATCCACTTTTGCCAAGTTCGAACTAATTATTGGCAGCATGAACGTGAATCCGCTCGTCTTGTTTTCGAAGGAGCTTGTTAGTTTTACTTTGCGTTTCTTTTCACTCGAGCTTCCTGTGCGAGTGGCTCGAACGGAGCCGGAGACACCCACTGTGAGCGCAGCCAGCGGACAGACAGACGTACAAGGAAAAAGGAGGAAACAATGAATGGATGGATGCTTTCATTCTGATGAAAGGAATAAACGCTAAGGCATTTATTTTGTCTATTATCCCACTAAAAAGCCCTCTCCATTCCCGCCCCCCTCCTCTTGTTCCCCCAGGCCCGTCATATTAGCATCTCTCCTGGACAGCGAGGGGTTAACTAACCCGTTTAAGGGGAACCACAGAAAACAATACTTGGACCCCAAAAAGACAATGGCAGTGCCTTTCTCCTCCGTATTTGTAATTTAACATCAAAAGGCTCCTCTCCCAGCGACCTCTGAGAGCCAGCGTCTCTTTAATGAAGCGCCCCACCCCCCTTAATCACATTCAAATTGGTTAGTGTTCAGAAAATAGAAATATGTATTAGATAGCAATAAATTTTCATCATTGGCTAAGCCTGCTTCTTAATTGTCCTGTCCCAAGGCTTGGGAATTTCATTGTTCGTTAGGTGCTTAAGTCCCCCATCTCATTCAGTCTCTCTGACATTACTGCTGAGGGCTCTAATGCCCAACTAATTTGAATGGGGATTTACATGATAGAGCAGGGAGCATTAAAATGTGGAGGGAAAGGAAAAAAGGAAAAAAGGAAAAAGGGGGAAACGGCTTCTTTCACTTCAAAAGTCACTTTGTTCAAAGTCAAATGACAGTGTTTAAAGATGCTCTATCTCTCTCTCCTCAGGATTTTGGACAGCAGTGCCAAGTTTAATGGTTCGTTATCTTAGCCCCTCTCTGTCTTCCTCTCTCCTTACCTCTTTTTTCTCTTTCTGCCGCCAACCATACGCTTTTGTTTAGTGGCGCCACGCTGCTTCAGAATATACATTGTTTTTGAGTGACTTTGAATTGCAAAACACTTGTCGTTCCATTATTTTTTCTCCTCGTATTTCTGTTTCTCTGCTTGTCAATCACCAGTGTGCCATGAGGGGCTTAGCTTATTGAATAGGCATAGACGTCCATATTTGTGCACACACACACATGCACTGTGTACGCGTGTGTGTGTGTGTGTGTGTGTGTGTGTGTGTGTGTGTGTGTGTGTGT
The DNA here is from genome assembly GCF_051107435.1 of Chaetodon auriga. NCBI lineage: Eukaryota > Metazoa > Chordata > Actinopteri > Chaetodontiformes > Chaetodontidae > Chaetodon > Chaetodon auriga. Next base: position 13,332,811 of record NC_135075.1, on the reverse strand, counting down.
GTGTGTGTGTGTGTCAAATGGGGTTGTAATATTAGGTTAGGCCTATTGCTATTACTTTCATATAACTTTCACTCTGTTCTGCCATGTAACCCATTCTGCCTGCTGTTTCTGGCTGGCGGCTGGCTTCTCTCTCTCTCTCTCTCTCTCTCTCTCTCTCTCTCTCTCTCTCTCTCTCTCTCTCTCTCTCTCTCTCTCTCTCTGAGAGAAAAAAAATGCCTGGAATTGTTTTGTGTTTGTTCTGGAGGTATTTTGGATCAGAGGTAGATTGTGTGTATGCACTTGTGTGCATTGTGTTTCTCCAAGTATGTCTATTTTGGATCAGTGTGAAATAGAAGCAGTGGTTATAAAGCGAATCAGATGTTTTCTGATGTCCGCTGTTGGACTCTGTGTGTGTGTGTGTGTGTGTGTGTGTGTGTGTGTGTGTGTGTGTGTGTGTGTGTGTGTGTGTGGGGAGACATATAAATGTTTGTAAGGCAGACAAAGGGCAAACCGTTTGCATGGGGAATAAGATATTTGGCGGTGCAACGGCTTGTGCATGCGAGCCAGTGCATTTGGTATTTATCTGTGTGTTTTCATGTGGATGGACTCTCATTCCCTGGCTCACCTGTTGTTAGGTAGCCAAAGTATTCAGAGTTTCTACCGCCTCTCGAGGGCCTCTCGTAGCATCCAGCATCGTGATGAATATTAGGTGAGGAAAGCTGAATTACGAGACAGTGTCACAGCCTACTGTTTACCCCAGCTTTAATTATTGTTTGCATCTTTTTAGCTCATAAACATTGACGCTCTCCACCTCCATTTCTCCATAATTAGTCTGCTCGGTTTGACCCGTGTGCCACCGGAGATGAGAGGAGGTCGCTGAGGGTCAGAACTAATGAGAGAGAGGGGTTGACCTTAGACATGGAGTCAACCAAGGGCAAGAAGGGCATCATCATACAAAACGCACAATGGCACACAGAAATGTTACAGGGCAGGTCCAGAAACAGCAGGGAATTACTCATTATTTCATTACTTTCTACGCTGACAATGACAGCTTGCTGGATTGTTAGCATTTAGAAAGAAGAAAATAAAAGCACAGCAGAACTGAAATCAATTTTGTTGAGAGTCATTGTGGGAAAGGTATTTTCAGTTGGATTCTGTCATTCCGCGCTTTACAGTATCCAGCCGACATCTTTTGGCTGTAATGTCGATACTGTGCCCGGCCGTACGTGTTTTAATCTTGGACTCGTTATCTGAGGATATCGAGCTAAATATCTTGCCATCTAGAGACTAAAGATCAGAGTCAGAGAGTGAAGGGTTAACTCTGATAATCACCTGTATTGATCTGTGTGCGTTAGAGGAAAAACTGCTGGTTCCAGAGCAGCCAACCATGAATGGTTATTGATTCTATCATAAAGACCAGCTGTCTCCTGAGTCTATGGCTCTTTAGGTAATCACTGATGCCTGTTTTTTTTTTTCCCTTCTGGCTCACCGACAAGTTCATAACTTACACCTGTCCTCCACATCTGTACACGTTTTAAACTCATCGCACCCCAACAGACCCGCACTCTAAATCTATGTCCCAGCGCTGGCACTCTGCCTCGTCTCCTCTGGTATCTCATGTCTCATCCTCACACTCAGCACTTCATCCACTTTCACTTCTTGGCTGCTTTGTCACAATTTGCCTATCTGCACATCCCTCAGATACCTTCTTCCCAAAAGCCTCACTGTGCTCCGATAGACAAGCAAACAGACAGGCAGACAGGACAAACGAGGAAGCACTTACTAATCAGGCTTATGATGCTAGTCGCTAATAGAGCCATGTGCCCTGCTTAGGCCGCCGCTGTAAATGATTAGCATGGCTCAGGCTGAGCTGTATTAGTAGGCCTGCCGTCACTGATAGCTCCCAGCTCCCAACTTTATTGCAGTGATAAAGCCCCACCAGAGCCTGCATTAGAAACAATCAACCAATCTCCTCTGGTCTCGTGTGTGGGAATGGCGGCAGATTGCGTTTTCTGCGCTGAGGCACGACTGAGAACTGAGCGAGGATGCTCTCCCACGATGCCCGCTTCCGATAGCTGTGACAAGTTGTGCAAAGAACAAAAGGAAGGTGAGAGCCTCTGCCTGTGACTCTGAAACTGTTGGAAAACATTCGATGGTCCAGAGCAAAAGAACAGTTCATCAACATGTGCTCCCCTTCTCCGTCTGATGAACGTCTTCGTCCCTTTCCCCGTCTGATCGGTGCCTGATTTAGTAGCCCAACAGTTAATGTCCCGTCTTAGGCTCAGCCTCTGATCCAACTTCAATTCATATCACCATCGCTAACTGAATTTGCCCTTAAAAATATATGAACGCAGATTAATAATTGTCGAGTGCGTGTGGGTGTGTGTTTGTGTCCTTGTCTGAGTGTTTGCATGTGAGTGTGTGACCACATTTGTACCCTACAGCACCCTTAATGGCCTTCTGCTGAAGTGGAGAGCCCTTATTTTGAGCAGTTATACACCAAAGACACAGTGCCGACACCCACTCATCACCCTTGGATACACACACAAACACACACACACACACACACACACACACACACACACACACACACACACACACACACACACACACACCGATCCCGACCCTTGGACTGGCATGCTAACGGGAAGTCAGGTATATTTTTATTTTGTGCTGGTTACGGAGACGTGGGTGTGATCACTGAGCGTGCCAATGCAGAAACAAAAAGGACACACACAGGCTTACACAAATAACGCACACATGGGCACACACGCATGCACGCGTGTGCACGCACACACACCCCGTGCCCTTGCACAAGATGCACGCACACAAAGACACAGACAAATGAGACCTTAGTGAAATGGCTGGTGGGTTTTCTGCTATGGTCATGATTTCCTTCAGGGCTGTGAAAACACTCTGCATATGGAGTCCATCTCCTCTATGGCTTAGCACTGAGACGAACACACACAAACACACAGTGTGAACACGTGCACACTCACACAAGGAATCTTTTTCCTCGCACTTTGAGCGTGCTACTGCAGCAACATGGTTTTTCGGGTTTGGCATGGAGGAAAAAAGTGCTATATAAAGGTAGAAAGTCAAGCTGTGTATATGACAAATAAGAAAAACTTGAGGGATTCATATCATAAGCAGAAATTACCATGACTGAGTAACCCCAAACTTAGGCACATGTGTGCTTATGTGTGCGTGTGTCATATTCGCTTGGAGCGTGGTTGAGAATAGGCGTTTGTCAAAGTGAGTTTGCAGCGTAAGGTATTCTGGCACGGCAGGAAAATCAATAGAAACCGTTGTGGGCTTTTTTTGAGCGGCTGTCTATCGAGTTAATGCAGCTCTGCTAACAGGTTATCAACTCCGGGCAATGTGTGTGTGTGTGTGTGTGTGTGTGTGTGTGTGTGTGAGAGAGAGAGACAGACACTGCGTGTATATTCATTAACATCCTTATCGCAAAACAGTCACATAGAAACTCCGCCCGGCGCTGCGTGTCTCTCTCTCTCCTTTGACTGGGTCGGGGTGTGGAAGTATTGACCAGGTGCCAGGGGATAGGAGCTATTGATTGTGACTTATCCAGCTGTTTATATTTGAACCCTGGGTTTAACCTCCATTGATCGACACACACCTCGCAGTCTGCAAGGTGTTCAACTCTGCTTCTCTCTAATGGGGCTAAATGGTTGTGCAGCAGTCTGTGTGTGCGTGTGTGTGTGTGTGTGTGTGTGTGTGTGTGTGTGTGTGTGTGTGTGTGTGAGACTCGGAGTGTCCTGTGCAGTGTCTCTTTTGGGTAGTACAGCCTGTAAAATGAGGTTTTTATGAGAGGACAATAAAGGGAAGATTTTGATTGACTTGATTGTTGTCATTAGGTGATGTATGTTGGTGTGTTACCCAAACACACAGCAGCGTTCAGTTTGCCCTGCACTCAAGGAGAGCTTGAAAATTCTTTGAAAATAAAAAAAAAGTCATTACCCAAACCAGACCTACATTTTTCTATTGAGTCCTCTTCAGTCTGTCACTGCTATGACAACTTTGCAAGGTCTCGGGGGTCGCTTGATTTAATGTGAATATTCTCCTTGCATATTTAATAATTGGCTTAATAACATGCTTGTTATTCAGTGACCAATACACTCTGAGTTTACCTTGACACTCTCAAGATGTCACCTTCATACATTGCATGCACACACACAAGCCTGCGCACAATCCCACAGACATGCTGATGAAATGAAAGATTTCTAATTTTTGTTTTCACTCTGAAGGGGAAGGTTATGCACTTCCATGCACTCCTCTTCTGCTTTTTGTTAGACTGTCAAAAAATTCCTTTAAAGACCTTTAATAATTCTGCTCCAGTCAGTTTTGCATTTCTCTCCATTTCACTGTGCCACGGCCCTCACACCAACACCCCCAACTCAGCTGGTTCAAATAAGCAATTATTATGTGTGTGAATGTATGTGTGTGTGTGCATGTTTGTCTGGGGCAGAGCATCAGACTTTTAAATGGGAGTTAGTGGAAGGTAAAAAAAAGCAAACTTTGTTTGGATGATACCTTTTAGTTCCTCTGTGTGTGTGTGCGTGCGTGTGTGCGTGCATGCGTGCGTGTGTGTGTGTGTGTGTGTGTGTGTGTGTGTGTGTGTGTGTGTGTGTGTGCTCTTTTATATTTTCATCTGTGAATGCCCGACTCTCCCTCTCCCTGCTTCTCCATTTGAAGGGTTGTAATGAGTCATCAGGGAGAGCTGATGTGAATTATTAATATTCAATCATGATGCTGTTCATGAATTAACTGAAGCCGGAGGAGGAGGGGTGGACAGGAGAGAGAGAGAAGGAGGTAGAGAGACCCCGAGAAAAAGGGAAGAGAGAGAGAGATGGTGGAGATTCAACTTAGATGTGTAGGAAGAGAAAGAGGCAAAGCCGAGTGTGGAACAGGGAGTCTTTTAAAACAAGTGAAGCCTGGCAGAGTGTTAGTTATAAGCTTGACCCATGGGGCATTACTTGAATGAATAATGCACTAATATACTGGATTTTAGTTTCTGTGCTTTGATACACAGTCTTTCATTCACTTGCTGTAAACAATGGATACGCGATAAAAGGAAACCTAAACATGACAGATTTGTTCAGAGTTAGAATTGACCAGCCCGAGATTAAAAATGTACCAGTAAGACTACCGTAGCAGTACACTGCAGCCAGCTGCAGAGCTGCTCTTTCTCTTTTTCTGTTACGTCTTGGTTTTGTGGCAAATTAAATTGCATGAATTGGATACAAATGCGATGCATACCTCACCGCTGCATCCCCGCTACTGTTAATTGTTAACCAGTTTTTAGAATGTTTCCAGGTACTTCAGTGTCACAGATGCTGACATTTGCTTGCTTTTTTCTTTCATGCATTAACAAAACAGAATGTTTTTAATTTGTCTTTGTTTTTTTCTGTTTCCGATCAGACTAGCAGAAAATGTTCTTTTATTTTTATTATTTATTGTTAATGGAAATTGCAGCCCTGAAGCAAACCTGACACATTGACATATTGCTCATAGCGGTGCCGCACAACTTGAAAAAAAAAAAGAAAAAAAATCGGCAAAAAAGCCTGAACATTATTCATTTACAAAGGAATGGAAAACATTCATTGTTATGTCACTGATCTCATATCAACATCTGTAAGTCCCTTATACGCGTAGATGACTGCTGACACATGCTGTTATGAGAGAAGAGATTTTTGCATGGATCAGAAAAATGTGATACAGTACAAGCTGTCCACTCACAGATGGTGCTCTGCTCGCCCAAGAGGACCGAGCGCGCGTGCACGTCGAGCAGCGTATCTCAAAGCTCCTGCAATGCCAAAAGACAAAGTCAATAGATACGTTTATGTTTTCAGGTTTAGTAAATCGCCGTTGACACATGCAGCAGTTCAGTGTAACTCATAGATACAAGATGTCAGTTTTCATCCTCTATAACTAGTGGCCTTTGTTTAAGGTTATTGATATTCACACACAAACCCTACGTGTGTGTGTGTGTGTGTGTGCGTGTGTGTGCATGTGTGTGTGTGTGTGTGCGTGTGTGTGTGTGTGTGTGTGTGTGTGTGTGTGCGTGTGTGTGTGTGTGTGTGTGTGTGTGTGTGTGTGTGTGCGCGTGTGTGTGTGTGTGTGTGCGTGTGTGTGCGTGTGTGTGCGTGTGTGCGTGCGTGCGTGCGTGCATGTGTGCTTGATGGGAGGCGATGAATACAAACAGCTGTCAGTGAGATGTGGTTTTGATGTGCTTCTGTGTTCTGCTGTCACTGCAGAGCTGGATTGAGTTTGCAGGTTACAGGTTATCAGATGTTCAGAGACAAACCGCACGCGCACACACACGCAATTATATGCACACACACACACACACACACATCTCTTTGTGCTTGCAAACCTGACCAAGCCTGACAGTTCTATCTGTGTGAGCAGACTCTCAGGCTCTCTTGCTATCGTCTCTCTTGTTGTTCCTGTTTACCTTCATGTTTGTGTGAGTTTGACATGACTGGCGGGATCGCTCTTTCTACCTCACTCTGTATCCTGTCCTCTGTCAGGGCAAAAAGGAGAAGTAGATGGCGTTTAAGGTAACAAAGGGATTAGGGACTAAGCTGTAACACACCTCCAGGTCTGTAATCAAAGTGTAGTTCAAGGGTGACCAATTGAAGAAAGCTTTTTTTTTACATGACTAAAAACACATTTGCTTTCTTCTTTGAGCCACCTCAAATGCTGATTTTCCTCTTATTGTCCATTTATTTAGATTGCAAAATATACTTTACCACAGTGTACAATACTGCTACATATACTTTATGTCTGTCTTGTAATTGCGTCATTGAAATTAAATAGCACATTTATTTAGTGCAATAATCAAACCCGAAGTGCAGTTTTTTTTTACAGCCTCATGGAAGTGTTCCAGCTTCATGTTGCGTCATTTTACGGCACCCGACAGTGTTTGACTCATCTGGGATCTTTGGAAACTTTTTAAGCTTGACTAGAATATAAATTGAGGTTCTGTGGGTTTAACTAAAGCTCGACTGCACAAGATGCATCTGTAAAGACGGACCCGGTGAAGGGCCTGTGGGGCTGAAGAGGTTAATGCATTTTATGAGAGTGGTCCATGCTGTTGGCAGAGGTGCAGTGCCCAGTGGTTTGCTGTGCCTGGAAGCCTTCACCTGGCCTTGGCAGGAATCAAACCCACAACTTACACAGCTCTTAGCCCGCTCTTCAGCTCAGACAGCTACTGCCAGCCCGGCCAGCAGTGGGAACTCCTGAGAGGATGCTGACCCACACACATACAGACACGTATAAATACACATTCACACTTAAGAATGACTTTACTGACTGCATTCACTCCATAAACCAAACCCTAGACTAATCTTTATCTTAACACTTAACTGAAATCCTAACCCCAAATTAATAAGGAGCGGCGAAGTATCAACGTGAGGACATTTGATCCTCGTAAGTAAAGAAAAATAAGCACAGTTGAACACATGCATTCTGTCTGTCTTGTGCCTTTTTCTCTCCTTTCTCAGTAGGTATGTTTCCAACCAAATGTGCAAACTGTAAGCACATTTCCAAAAGGTCTGTCAACTAGTGCTGTTTATTCTCAACAGGGTGTAACAAGGGCACATGATTAAAAGAGCAGCAGTAGCTCTTCTGTACCTGTATGTTGGGGCATCTCATTGCCGTTTTCCACCTAATGTGGCATTTAAGTTATTTTCACGAGTTAATTTTTCTGCTCTGCCACTATTTCTTTTCTTTCTTTCTTTTCTTTTTGTTTTAGCTCTCTGCTGGAGCAGGAGAATATAATGCAGGGTTGCAGCAAGACACTGATACCATTGCTGGAAATAATTTTTTATTAGCACCTTTTTGTTTACTTGAAAACCTCTCATCACTCATCAGCCTTTATTGCAACTTCTGTTCATGGATTCCCGATTGTTTCACCTCAGTATGGAAACAGTTCTGACATATTTATCTACATTTTTCTGAAGTCATTCAAGTTCTTGTAAAATGTGCATAAAAACAGGTGGGTAGAAACGTTCCTTTCATCCTCTTTCACTCTGATCTTCAGGGAAATTGTCATTGAAAAGTGTGTTTTTTATGAGACTGTATCAAAAGATGATCAGCTGTTTGTACGTTTAAAATCTGGTTTAGACTCCACATTCATGCGTGCATTTGCAGTGTACAGGCCCATGGACAGTAGGTGTGCATTTAAGACAGAGAATGTATGTATATGCATGAATATGAGCGAGTGTGTGTGTCAGTGAGTGAGACAGGCCAGAGGTAAAATGGTAGAATGCAGTATTCAGGGCAGATTAAATGAGGGTTTTGTTCGGTTTGCTCCAGATGTTGAGTCTATGTGTTTTATTTTTACATTCTTGGCCTGCGGCCCGTATATATTTTGGATTGGGCACGGAGTGTATAATATCAGTGGAAAATGCTGCGGTCTGGTACCTTTTAAATAACATTTCCTCCTTTTTCTGCTGCTGTCCTGTTTTTCTTTCCATGTTGTCTTTTATTCGGGAATGAGCTTTGAGAGGTGATGTTTAGAAAAGCGCTGAAATGAGACTGGCTGCGGGGTTTAGGGAATCACTGGAGACCCCTACGCACACACATACAGGCAGAACACACAGAAACCATACACACAAGCTGCTGGTGCTAAATTCAAGTGGGTAAAGAGGAAGAAGTTAAGGTCTTAAATGAGAAGGTCAGTCGGCCAGTCCTGTGTCTTGGGGTGGCCCTGCTTGTGCTGTGGAGAGTGGGAGATGTACTAATATTTGCTCCCCTGCACTTGGCCAGTGGAAGAAATTATACCAAAGGTGCTCAGGGACCCACATTTTGGACTTTTCTTTCCTCCATTTCTGATTTATTTCAGAACAAATCTGGGCCGAAGCAGGCTAAAATCTGCACTAGAGCAGTTAATGGAGTTGTAAAGCTGGGGTAGGCTCCAGGGAAATATAACCACAGGGCTTAAAAAGTTCCCTCTCTCTCTGTCTGTCTGTGTGTGTCTCTCTCTCTCTCTGTCCTGTGGTGGGCCCACTCCTGTTTGAAAAGCCACAGTTCCCAGTCAGAAACGAACGTTAGATCCCTCACATCTACCCTCATGGTGGGCCTTGTCATCACTAATCCTGCATGTGTGTGCAGAACAGTATGCAAGTGTGGACCTTTCATGCTACAGTATGTTGGCCTAGCATGATTTGTTGCTATGTGATCCAAAATGTTGCTCTCAGGTCATAGCAATGTGAGATTTATCTCGGTGTCTTGACATTTTAGAAACATACAATAGCTTCTTTGCCTTCTCAAGTGAAGTAGAGTATTTCATTGAAGAGATAAAAGGCAGAGGGATGGGAGAGGTGTGCCAGCCTGATAGGGTCACTTAGCCGTTACTCCCTCGCCTGTTGTCCTGATTGCTTTCCTAGCGCTTTTGTAAAAGTAAGGACAGCAGAGTTATCAAAATTGTGCAGCGGTTAAGCAATGGCCAGCCCCTAAAAGAGAAGAGTGTATTGACCAGAGAAGAAGAGCAACTCTCAACTTTCATGCAGGGGAGGGGATGAATGAACGTTGTTGAATGAGAGAGGGGAGAGGTGCTGCAGCGCTGCTATAGTCTGCCACAGACAGAGAGGGTGGGAGGGTGGCGGGGCAAAGGTCAGCAAAGGGGGTGGGAGAAGGGTGTGCAGGACGGGTAGTGAAGGATGAGGGAGTGAGAGAGAGACAGCATCTGGATCCAGAGTTGTTTTCCCAGCCAAGTTACATTTGTTTAGTCTGAAAGACATGAGTGTAGGGGAGCAGAGGGGCCGGAAAAAATGTAAGGCCAAGAGAATGAGAGCGGTTCAATAACAGAGAAGAAGGGGTTGAGCAGGTGTGAACGTGCGTGTGTGTGTGTGTAGGTGTGTGTGTGTGTGTCTGTGTGTGTGTGTGTGTGTGTGTGTAGGTGTAGGTGTGTGCGTGTGTGTGTGTGCGTGCCTGCATAACACGTCTGTAAGTGCTGCATTGCTTTAATTTCATTGCTACCGTCTGGACATGCAGTGACCACCTCTTGGCACAGATTTAAAACCAAGTTCATGAGGGAAAGCAGCAGGTCGGATTTCTAAACAATTGCCCATTTCTAATCTGAAAAACTAATGTGGACGTTCAGAACAAAGATTCTTGTGCGCTAAGAGACAGCATGGGTAATAGTTTTATGAAGTGAATTTCCAAGATAAGTGGTTAAGACAATATGATTAAAGTAGGAAAAGCTGTCTGACTGCTGCCCACATCAGGATGATCAGTGTAGATAGAGGCACACCATGGCTCTCTATCTACACTAATTATCCTGATGATAAAACACTGTCATAGTAGCAATGATGCCCTAAAATACAAACATAAGAAAAGAAAAACTCCCTCAACGCTTGAGTGCGTTTGTGTGTGTTTGTTTGTGTGTGTGTCTGAGGATCTCACCTCTCTCCTCCCCCTTCTCACCAGATTCAGGCCTCAGGGGAGGTCAGCTCCTTTTGACCTCTGCGTTCCACAGCCCGGCACCACAGCAAAGGCCACACACACACACACACACACACACACACACACACACACACACACACACTCAAAGCACCTCACACATAAACACGGCGTGCACACATGCATACACGGACAGGCAAAATTGTGAGTGAATTTAGACACTTGCACACCCCAGCTCGTTAACACCCTCCTGCCTGGATACTAACAAGCTTCCACTGGACAGACACATGGACAGAGAAGTGAGGGGGAAGGAAAAGAGGAATTGGTTGATGCAGAAAAGAGGATAAAAATTAAACACTTTCTCTCCAGTGGCAGAGAAGAGGAAAGGACTGTGTTTTTGGAACAGCAGCGTGCCAAGAAACATTTCTCAAAGAGAAGCGGCAGAGAGGAACATGCATCCGACATGCAGTCATCCAGACAGAGGCCAGTGTTTCCACCTTTCACTGTTTCTCAAAGCCTTCCCGTTGTAGAATACACAGATAGAGCTTTGTTTGCCTGGAATTTGGTTGTGCGCTCCATGAGCATTCCCCAACCCCTCGCTCACTGACCTCTGGCCCCTGGATGCGTACACACAAACACATACACACACTGATATGTGGGGATTTCTAGGATATACAGTATACAACATTATGCACAGTCAGATGGTGCATTGTGCTGTGGAACTAGGCTCAATGCCAGGTTTTTTTTTTTTTTCCATGCAGCAGCATCTGTGTATGTGCATGCGTACAGTATGCGTGTGTCAGTCTTGTCTCTGTATATAGATTAATGTATATATGTGAGTTAGATCATGTATGTGCGTATATTACAGTTTATGTGAAGGTTGACATGCTTAGTGGCAACAATTTATAGGTAACTGCAGCTGGAGACCTACTGAAGAGAGTAAAGTGAGTTTTTTTTGTGTGTGTGTGTGTGTGTGTGTGTGTGTGTGTGTTTTTTTTATGTCAATCTATGTGGCTCCATGACCTGTGATCCAGTGTCTTTTCTGTGACCTCATCAAAGGGAGACGAGAAAACAAGCATCCCTCTTGAGGACAGCAGCCATTCATCACTCCATCTTTGTCCCCTTTAGAGCCCTCTGTCCGTTGTAAGGAGAAATCAATGTCTTAAAAGGATTGAGAGAGACACAAAGATACAGACACAAAGAGCACAGTTTCTCACACACACACGCACACACTGCCATGACGAAGTACAAAGAGAGAGAATCCGTGCGCAGCACTACTTTCTGAGTTTTCTGTGAGGCTGTAGCCATTGTTTGTTCTCAAAGTACTTGACCTTGTGTTGAAAGGAATGGAACAATTTTGCGGTGCTGCACTTAGAAATGTGAAAATGGGATGGTCTCATTGTCCCCACTGAAAGTTGTTTATCACTTGAGGAGTTTCTTTGAATTTTCTTCTCCAAATGATCAAACTTACAAGTGTATATGTAACGTAAAAATACTGCAGTTTTTGTCTGTGGTTATATTAGCCAGCTTCATCTCTGCGTTGTGCTGTGCACCTCAGGAACTGCATCAGCTTCTCAAGGGATGAAGTGGCCAGATTGTGAGTGCTTGTTAGCTAGAGACGAGTCAGACAGGTATAGTTAATTAATTATACTTAACCATTAATTGTTTAACCGGGTTCAGCATCTGTTATGTGCATTTCACGCTGTTGGAGTAAAATTAGCCCCAGGCAACACTTGAATGTGTTGAATGTGTGCCCTGCTTGCTTTCAGTGTTCTATGTGTTCTGTATGTTTTATTGTACATCTGACACATAGCTACTGGTGGTTATTGGATTATTGAACCAATTATTTAAGTTGCATATTATGAAAATGATTTGGATAAAGTACACCCACCATTGCTTACAGTCAGTTTGAGAGTTACCATTTCATGTGTGAGGGTAGGGGTGGAATTTTTGATCAATTATCAAACTTCAGCTGTGAAATTGAGGATATGTAGTCAATACTGGGACTACATGCACATTTCCATGACCCTGAGAAGCAGAAATGTACATTTGGTAGATGGTTTCACAGCAGCCAGTCATAGAGTGCTCAATCCACACTCAAATACCACACCAAGGAGCATTGAAAGTCAAGAATACAGCCTTCTGTCTCCACACTCAATACCTGCCTACAGTCGCTGGCATTGAGGAATCCTTTAACCAGGCTGGTCCTCGAGCAGAAGCATTTTTGAAGGGCCCTTCCTGCTGGGTTCCTTTTAGCCTTGACTAAAGATCGCTGGGGAAATGTGACAGGACGCATTCAGTTCTTCAGGTTGAGTATTCAGGATTATCATATAATGTCCTAAAAATTTCTTAAAGGTCCCATATTTTGCTCATTTTCAGGTTCGTACTTTTATTTTGGGTGTCTCCTTCTCCTTGTCTGCGTTCTTAAATGTTCAAAAAGCACATTTTCTGAGCACATCAGCTCTTCTGGAGTTTTTGCAACCACGACCGTGGTGGGGGCGTGGCTGAGGTCTGTCACTGCATTGCTATGACATCACAACCTTAGGGAAGTCTTGACAGCTCGTTTGAAGGCACAGTCTGAATATGGGCTGAGTGCACTTCTCAATGGATTGAGCATTTTGATGTTTTCACAGTATTTATACAGCACCTTATATACCTCATCTGGCCTGAGAACGCCTTGGGATCCCCGAGGAGGATCACCACCAAGACCTAGCAGAGCAAAATGAATGGATGGTTTGTTGTGGAAAGCTTTGTCTGTATGCCTGTGTGTGTTACCAGCGGCAGTCGCCGGCAGCAGCTCAAAGGAAGTGGTTTCAGGAGTGATGGTGACAGAAAAATACAACTTGGAAACAATATTCAAACATGGCCGTTGTCAAAGGGATGATATTACAGTCGTTTGGTTGGTTCTTCAGTTACATGTTGCTGTTCATGAAGCCCAGGTTCAGTCTGCGGTAAAGGTGTTTGCACTTGGGATGTGGTCTATGGGAGATGGCTTGATTCTTCAGCGCAGTTCAAACTGAAAACAGCTCTGCATTAAAGCAACACAAGGGTCTGCATCGGTGGTGGTGGTGTGTCGCTTCAGGCACCGGTGAGACAGTACAGAGACATGAGGTTTATAATACAGGAATTTAGAACTCTGCAAAGTTATCTAGCAATTACGGTGTCAGTCATATCTCTGTGGATTTGTGATGTGGATTCGCAGCAAACAATCTGATTCTAACGTATGTGTGGCACGTGTTTGGTCTCTTTGCAGCTTCAGAAACATATCTGTGCCTAGGGATAGAGATAGAGGGCTCTCATACTATAGCAAAAAGTGAAAAAGTACTACATTTGTCTTTTACCTGTTGAGTCTCCTGAAGGGCTCCTTTAATAATCCACTTTCGCTTTCCCATTATGATGCCTGCTATTGGCCACAAGGGCCAGAGTGGCTCATAGTAAGCGAGTGAATATGAATGAGTGATCTAAAAAAAGAACGATTTTAAGCCTTTGCTCTCTGGACTGATCACACGCTCAGCATCTAAAAATCACACATTTATGGAAATATTGGAAAAACTTCTCACTTTCATTCGCCAGTCACATTGTAAATTTCTTTTTTTAAGATTAATGTTAAAATTAGTTTCAGAATGCAAAAAAAAAAAAAAAACAGTAAAACACGATAGCTATGACAGCACGTTTCATTGTTTACATTAGATGACATTTTTGCATTGGTTTTGCTGTGAGGACATCAGTCATGGGTGGGTTTAATATTGTGTGTGCCTGTGTGTGTGGCACTCTGTAATGGATCAGTATGAATGCCTCGTTAGCAGGCGCCACTGACACCCTGTAGGCCCTTCAGAGTATGAGTACCATTTTAGAGAGCAGCTTTTGCTGTCGCATTCTAACTACCACTTACACAATATGTTCTGCTCATACACACACACACTCACTCTCACTCACACACACACACACACACACACACACACACACACACACACACACACACACACACATTAGCCCACGCACACACACTCAACAAGCACTTGTGTGTGTGGGCAGCTGGCTGAATTGATGAAACGGGATTCTGCATCCTCTGGGGAACAGAAACACACCACTCTATTTAGCATCAGAAAGGCTACATTCACTCTTTTCATCTGAGAGGTGAACTGAGGAATGCCCTCAAGGTGTGTGGACCGAGGGATAAAGACGGTTACAGGGGTGTGGTGCGGGGTTTAGGTGGCCAGCAGTGTCTACCTTTGGTGTTGCGTTTCTTGCTCTCCCCATTTCTTTTTCCTCTCTTCTACAATAAATCTTTCCGTCCTCTGTCAAAGACTGACACGAGGCAGAGAACAGAGGTTACAACTGTAAACAGTAGGGGATCGTTTCATATGCTCCGTTTCCCCTTCCCCGTGCCTGTCATGTCCCTGGTTTGTTTGGTCTCTCTTGTTTCTCTCCTCTACCCTCCAAGCCCCCCTCTCCATTTTCTTATCAAACAAAATGGCACTGAAGGGAGCGCGCGCGCGCGCGCACACACACGCACACACACACACACACACTCGCACACAAAGGCACAGGTAGCAAAGTTTCTCCTGGAGTTTTCACAGCAAAACCAAACAAAACATAAAACGGCGCTAACGCAAAAGGGTGAGGGTGGTGAGGAGGTGGAGAGAAGAGAGGGAAGTTATTTTCTCTGGTTTTTTGAGGCTGTGCTGCATGTACTTCTGACAGGTGGGAGGGGAGATGAAGCGTGCATTGTGTTCGCTTGCTAATTAGCATCGTTAGCGGGGCCCATCCGCTGTGAATGGCAGAGATAGTATTAGTGAGGTTTATGCACAGTGAGTGGTAGAGATAGGGAGAATAGAGTGTGGTACAGGCAAAAGCTGTATATACTAACGCTACATTAGGTCTGATAAACTTGCAGGTCTTTAATGGACTCGGCAGGGGAGGGAGGGAGGGAGGGAAGGGGAGAGCAAAGAAGTGTAAAGAACTGTACACCAGTCTGCTTCAGGCTTTCCTTTCAATACTCTGAATATGACCTCCATGGAGCTCATAAAACCACGGCGACACACGCATAAGATGATGAGCCATTGTGTGTGTGTGTGTGTGTGTGTGTGTGTGTGTGTGTGTGTGTGTGTGTGTGTGTGTGTGTGTCTTTTAGTCTTTTATAGAGGTTTGGGTGTAGTGATTTTGAGATCAGACTTCTCCCCTTTCACCTTAACCCTTGAGGGTCAGATTACACACAAGGTGTAGGTTACAAGCCATTGGCTATATGAATAGCCCTGTTAGCCTAGGATTCATATTGCACACACACACACACACACACACACACACACACACACACACTCGCATGCACATGCACTTGATTCTTTTGAACAAAAAAGCATTTCCGAGCAGCAAGTGCTTTAGATATTGTATCTGATGCTTTTTTGTGTATTATTGTAGTAATAATATGTGTGTATGCATGAGTGTGAGCTTGTGTGTGTGTGTGTGTGTGTGTGTGTGTGTGTGTGTGTGTGTGTGTGTGTGTGCGTGCGTGCCACACAGACCCAGGAGGTCACATAAAACTGTCAGCATCATCCAATCACCCTTTTTTTTTTCATTCTGCCCTTTACCCCCTCCCTTCACTCCTTACCACTCTCTTTCTTTCACTCTCTTCATTTCATCCCCTCCACTGTCAAGAAAAGGCCCTTGAGGCTGTATTGCTCTCTCTTTCTAAGTAATACACACATACACAAACACACACACACACACACACACACACACACACACACACACACACACACACATCCTCTCTAAAGGACCCCTAAGGGAGAAGACCATCAGAGCAGTTTGGAGGGATGGGGGGCATATTGTTAGGGGTGGAGTTTTCAAACAGAAACATCTCAATGGAGCCTCTCTCCATCCTCTGAATGGGTGGATGGGTGTGAGTGAAGGGGGTGATGAATATTAAGTAAGGTGTAATGGCCAACACCCACCTCTCCTCGTCCCCCAGGAGACTCAAGGGATCACTATGACATGGAAGACAAGGGTCACATGACTGATGGAGGCAGCCTATTGCTAACCAGGCTGCTTGTCATGTAAAAAGCAGTGGAGAGCCCAACAGCACAACCATCCCTGACTGTCAAGTCTAATTTTCACTGCAAAGTCCTTGTGTTGTATAAATGCTGAAAATGAATACAAAAAATACACAGAGATCCAGTTTTAGTCTCTCATGTTTGCAATGGAAATGTTCTTGCAAATCTTTTAGGACATAGGACTCACAGAAACAGTATGCACATATCTTGTACCTTCCTTTGGTTTTAACAAAGCAACACTTTATTTATATGATTTGAATCAATCCAGACTTTCAAAATGAGATAATTATGATTCTGACAGGAATGATATGAGGCAGCAACGCACAACACATTACTTCCATAATTTCAAGATAACATTGAGTCAAACCTTGAAACCTGCAGCCAGTGGTGGTCTGTCAGGTAACAGTGTAAACAGTAGCTGACTAGCACTTGTGCCTTGGGACCTTTTCCAGGTGGACATCTTGTCGTGGTCCCTTGAGTGGGTTAAGTTAGCAGACATCAGTTACGTTAGGGACACAGCAGATGAGTAGGAGAAGGACTTTTAAACTGCTTGACAAATTGTAGTGCCTTTATAAAACACCTTGTCCTCAAACGTGGCTGATGCTCTCCTGTAGGGCGCAGATCAGCTGTCTGCTGTGGCTCTCTGATCACATATTTTGTGTTTTGATATAGCATATGACACAGCACAGGTGTTGCCAATGACATGTCCTTGTGTTTTGACAGACAACTACGCAACTATAGAAAAACAATTTTCTGGAAGATCACACAATGCCGCTAGCAAAGGCCATGTTCATGTAGCCCCGCCATTCATTTCAGTGAGGCCACTGGCCCAGTGTGTGTGTGTGTGTGTGTGTGTGTGTGTGTGTGTGTGTGTGTGTGTGTGTTCGGGTTGGGATGTGTTACCAATGCAGAGGGCTACTGTAGAAAAAGGCAGGGTCGTTCAGCTTGTTGTTCAGCTTTTGCTGCAGCACAACGTGACGTCATCTGAAATCTCTGCGTTTGCGATCAAATACCTGCAAGTGCACATTCCTGGTAGATGACTTCATAATGTGAATGGGGTAATTGTACTGAGTCGGTACAATGATTACACAATGAAAAATCGCTGCCATTAAAGTTCTTTACTTTTTTTTTAACTTTATTGTAATGGACTAGGCTGATCTGTGACCAGAGAAAGAGAAAGAAAAATACAGCCATATGAACATTGACTCAATCACCTCTGTAGTGTTGATAATATAATATTACTCCAATGACACACACTCATGCTCAGCACTTATCATACGATGCAGTAAAGGCTCAGCAAAGCCGTCAAACCTCCATTGGACCTGATGAACAAATGAGAAAGTACAGTAAATATCAATAGCCAAACAAACAACCACTCTAACAGAAAGCAGACACTTGTTTTATTATTACAAAAAACTGAGCCTCTGTGGCAGCAACATGCTGTCGTGCTT
Source organism: Chaetodon auriga (assembly GCF_051107435.1). Taxonomy (NCBI): domain Eukaryota; kingdom Metazoa; phylum Chordata; class Actinopteri; order Chaetodontiformes; family Chaetodontidae; genus Chaetodon; species Chaetodon auriga. The sequence continues at coordinate 13,314,903 of NC_135075.1, read as the reverse complement.
TGCTTCTGCAGGTCCTCAAACTGAATTTCAGTTTAAAGCTGAAAAGCTACACTCAGGGGTTTCTGCTTTCTACTGGAATATTTGATTTTCAGGTTTATTTTTTAACAGTTTTTCAGAACACAAAACACCAAAGAACCCCCAATTCCCAGTCCATCCAGTATAAACCCCATTTGACAAACAAAGGAAAATAAATTCAACACTAAATTTTAGAAAAAGTCAGAGAGACGTTGCACTAACACGTTCAGAGAGGTCTTCTTACCAACCAGAAATGATTATCCCTCGGGTTTAATTTTCAGAAAGTCCTTTTCCCAGACAACTGTTCACTCCCAAAGACCCTCTGTCAGTGAGGAGAGGGGAATCAGATTTCCACAGCACTGCTATGCATCTCCTGCTCACTCATAAAGCCATTTTTTTTTTTTTTTTTTTTTTTAAGCGATTGGGAACTAGTTGAAGATCTGCAGGAATTCCCCGGTAAGAAATCCACTTTCATTAACATTCTCTCTACCTGGTGTAACCTCAGTCTTTCTTTTGTATCAAGCTGCTCATTTAACCAATCAACCTTCTGAGAGTATTTAATGGTTCATTTATGTTTTTATAGAGAAGAAATCTATTTATAAGCGTAATTAAAAAAAGCCCTTTGAAAAGCTACGCTGGGCTTGATGTGTAGGCCACTGGCTAAGTGAGTAGCACAGTTTGATTGAGAAATCAAGAGGACGGCGTCAAGAAATTGCCTTATTGGAATGGCGCGTGCATGAGATTACAGTTTACAGTGGCTTTTTTGGCTCTGATGAGCACTTCCCTCATTATCCCTAACTTCAGTGCATTACAAATCCCCTCAGATAACAACACGTTGCAGGCCTCTGTCATCCTCATACAGTACAGCAGAGGAGCATTTCATTACACTGTTACCAGTCATAATCCTCCGACCAGCATGGCCCTTACGGAGCATCAAACGCACGACTCTGAAACAGAGCAAAAGAGAAGGATGAGGGAGCCAGGGAAGAGGCGAGGGGGCGGGGGGGGGGTGGCGTAATGGTGCGTGTTTGTAAATAATCTCTCTGTCACGGTGGTAAATAGCAGTTTATTTAACAAGCATCACATCACAGAAGCGCTTCCACCCTCCGCTGCCCCGTCTCTTCTTCTGCCTCTTCCTCCCCTTCATCCCTCTCTCCTTCCCTCCTCTCCTCTGCTCTCGTCTCGAGCTCTGCGGTTACAGCGGAGCATTAATAATAATAACAATGATAAACAGAGAGGAGAGATAACCACAGTAGTGTGTGTATAAGAGGCCCTCGCGCTCAGCCAGCTTACAGCGCTTAGCCCCCATTAAAGATGGGATGCGGAGGGGCGCGTGGGGGGCAGCAGGAAAATAAGAAGCTGTTATTTTGCATGATATTAACCACATGAAAGCGTGCGGCTGCCGAGGACAGTAAAAGTCGCTGAAGAAGACAGAGGGAGGGTGCGAGAGAGAGGGAGGCTCGGTGGAGGAATAATGTAAATAGCGGCTGGCTGAGTTATCGGGCATAGCACTGTCAGACGTGTGCATGCGTGTGTGTGTGTGTGTGTTATCATATGTGACGCTGTCAGACGGCCCATTGTTTGGGAAGCGATAAAAGGCAATTTCCCAGAGTCCCTTGTAGAACCACACGCTCGGCTTAATTTGAGGGCCATTTTCCGTGACAGTGTTGACAGTTTATACATCTCTCTCCCTCTTTCTCCCTCCTTTTCTATGTCTCTCTCTCTCTCTCTCTCCCGTGTTCCCTCGCTTCCTCTGCTCATCCTTCCTGTGTGTGTGTGTGTGTGTGTGTGTGTGTGTGTGTGTGTGTGTGTGTGTGTGCATGCTCACTTTGTAGTAAAGAGGCTTGTATTCATGTCTGTGTTTATTAGTATCTCACCCCCGTGTTTGGCATGTTCCCTTTGAGGAAGCAACAATACCTTATAGTCTAATACCTGTCAGTGTGCGCACACATACACACGCGCGCACACACACACACACACACACACACACACAGAGCCCTCCACGTCTGATGGGAATGTTTTTCCCTCTGCCCTGTCTTAATCTTGCCCTGACACAGAGCATTGTGAGCTGTGCTGCGCTGCCATCAGAGGAGAGCATGTCCTCTCATCATCCTGAGAGAGGGCCTATTAGAGGAGCTGAGGATGATGGGAGGCAGGGAGGAGAGAGGGAGAGAAGAGAGGAGATCGCAGGTTCAGGGCAGGATAATTGACACGGAGGCTCCTATTGCCTGCGGAGGAGGTTTTTCTCTACAATGCCTTTAGTGAGAGAGCAAACAAGATATTGTGCACAAACACACACATACACACGCTTGCAAACACATGTACAGTACATTCATGCACACACACACACACACACACACACACACACACAGTATGTGAGCAAACAGCCTACTGTTCTGTTTGCGTGCTGTAGTGTCATTTACTGAATCGCACAGTTAGGCTCGAGGCCCTGGAAATGAAACTGATGCCTAACGTGTATGTGATCTTGGTGACAGCAGATTTTAGTTTCACCTTTCTGTTTGCTCGACGATGTAGGTAGATGATAGATTATTGTAGAGAGCATAGGTGATAAAATTTCCAACTGGCCACCGTCAGCCCAGCAACCAGTGATTGGCGATGCATTGGCACAGGTGACCTGTACTTTAAAGTAACCCCATTCGTTTTGATCACCTGCCACTAGTGACCCGACTCACGCGCAACTCTTGCTTCTGTATTTTTTAATAGCACCTCCCCGCCCCATGCAGTTTCAGGTGTGTGTGAGCGTTGAGTTTGCTGTGTTCCCCCTTTGTTCTACCATAACAGACAAAACAAAACCTGAGAACAGAACTATATTTACTGAATACACACTGTACAAATACAGCGATGAATCCTGAAATCACAAAGAGAAATTCACCTTTTACCTGCCGCTAATGATGTGACTGTCTCACACACATCCTGGTGCATATCCGAGCTTTATCAGCAGACACTGCCCACTAACCTGGTGGACATTGTGTCCTGACAGCACAGCTGTAACATTGCTTGGGCTGCATCTACACATGATGCAGTAACTATCTTTGCCTATTTTCTTGGCACCTGGGCCTGGACAAAGGCAGGATGAGACTTTACAGGAGCGGCTGCGTTCCTTCTTTTAAGCTCCCAACTGGAGTCGCGACAGAGTAGCTCAGACGAAGATAAAGCTGCGCAGCTATCTGCTTACCATAATCTATAACCTATAAAAAGAGAAGAAAAGACTCCTGGCCATTCTATTCCTTAACTCTGTTATCATTCTTCAAAGCTGAGCTCTCCTGCTTTCTTTCCTGCTCCAAGGCTATTTTATTGTATTGTTGAGAGGAAGTTTTCTTATTGTGTATAATTTTTATTATATTTCATTGTCTGTGGAGAATTCCCCTCGCTGGTGGTCCGGTGAACAAAGCCAATGAGGCTGGCGTGATAAAGACACACATTTTGAGTTTGATGGGGCACTATCTGCCCTTTCTGTGTGATAAGACATTTGCTCAGTGAAAAGTGGATTAAAAAAACCTCCGTGTGTCACAATCTATTCAGTCTCATGAAGTTGCAGACAACAGAATAAAGGCCAAACACCAGCCAGTCTTTAAAAAGTAGAATGAAAGGTTTTCCCTATTATCTAAAGGCAACAAGTTTAAATGTAAGAGACTTTTGGTGGGAAGAATGAGCGTTGTTTGGAAGGCCTCTCCTCTCCCCTCCTCTCCCCTCTCCCCTCTACTGTCCTCGCTATATCTCCCCTCCACTTTGTTACAAATGGCCCCACGTAGGAAACGAGAGGATTGTTATTTCAAACCTAATAATGTTACACGACTCCATCAAGACAACGCTGCTCTATCAAACTCCCACAATCTCCAGAGATAATTTAATCACCAAATGCCAAACTGCCACGCCACATTTAGGTGTAATTTTCATCCATGCAAAGGTAATTTGTTTCAGTATTATGAATTAATTAAAGCCTAACGAAGATGGAGAAGGCTGTAGAATGTCTAATCAGCAGGCCCTTGAAGACTGATTGATTCTCTCTCCTCCACACTCTGGCCTATCATGCTTTGTCCTCCTTGTTGTCACATCCTCCATTGCCTTTTTCCCCCCGCTATTGCTCCACTTTTTTCTCTCTATGACTGCCTGCTTCTCTCTTTATAGGATTGTCCCAGGTGTGTGTTATTGTGCCGATTTAGACGTCAGCAAAGCCGAGGTGTGTAGTCTCTGTGTGACTACTTTTGAACTGTCCGCCTGTCTGTCAGTTGCTGTCTCTGCATGCATCTGCACCGCCTGTGTACTTGCTGCACAGACCTCTGTGCTGCATCGCTCCTGATTACTTTAATCTTCCTGGCAGCTTTTCCCGTTCAAATGCTTTATGGTATTTGTTGACGTTTAAACAGCCCTCAATACATTCCTTTATCCTATATATGCCTCTGCTCCTATATGCATCAGGGTGGAGCCGTGTGTCACTCAATCATTCTTGCAGCTGCTCGTCCCAGGGGCCCGGGACTTTGTTTTCACATATACGTACGAGCCGCAGGGTACCTCAAAGCGTCCTTTTCACCCCTAAACACTCACTCACAGACATACAGCACAGCAAAAAACACACTACGCCATAAATCAAGGTTAGAACACGCCAAAGTCATACACAGACAAGCCCTTCTCACGCACACACATGTCAGATGTTATCTGTGTTTCAGATGTACAGGCTTGTACACTGTGTATAGTTTCTCTGTGAACTACACACACACACACACACACACACACACACACACACACACACACGTAAAAATGTTCACACCCAGACACATACAGTAAATACAACAAATGCCTTCTCATCTACCAATAACAACATACCTCACATCCAGTTCTTGCTTGTGTAAATATTTATCCTGCATGCTTGAGATACGCAGGGCATGCTACGTGGCTGAGACAAAAGCTCCCAGGTTTGACAGTGCATAGTCAGTCTAGGTGAACAGCGAATGAATCGAAAGCCGTGACTGTTTTTTCCCACTTCAGAAACACAATCAGGGATTACGAAAATGCTGGAAAGTACAGAGTGTCTTAACTTTTGGGCTTTATAAGTCATGTATGCAACATGGAAAGGTTCACGTAGATAGAGATAGCTGAAGGTGCATTCCTGTACTGAACTGTAGAGAGAGAGAGAGAGAGAGAGAGAGAGAGGTAAGCAAAGCCTGCGGCCTGTGTGAAACTGGTAGAACTCAGAATAATCAACTGTAAAACAAACATGGTTCAGTGACAGGCATCAGGGTGTGTGTGCGTTTGTTTGTGTGACTATTTATTTAGGCTCAGTGAGGCACTATGGGAAATGCAACAGGGAGTGTCACCAGACAAACACAGCATCATAACCTAGCGTTCTGGCAGGCCTCTATTTAATGGGTCAGTTCACACTAATTACAAAACACAACATATTTTCCTCATAGCAATGAGCCATTTGTCAAGGTTTTGAGATTACTTCTGCCACTCCCCGGATACAAAGGAGGCAGATGGACTTTGACTCACCATGTTTAACAACAGCTGAGTGCGGTATCGATGCAACGCGAAGGCATGTTTACCAAACACTGAATAACTCTGGAGCTGTTTATGACACAGACGAGCTTTACATTGTGTCCAAACTGTGAGATTATGAGGTTTCTGAGGCACTTTGAGATTAAGATTAAAAGATAAAGACAGCACCAAAATGTTTATGTTGTCACAGTCACTGTTGAAGAGAGAACCAAATCGAAAAGTTGAAAAGAAATTGAAAAGAACCAAAATCTGTATATCTGTAAGGTGATGCATGATGGTGACTTCACACTGCACCAGGAAGAAAGGGTAGGGTAGGTATGTATGTTATTCACATTGCTGTTGTTATTGTAATTTCCATGCGTATGTTTTTCAAATCTAATTTGAAATATGATTTTTTTCGATGCTTTGAGCACCACAAACTCATACGAGGGTGGTGGTAGCAGTCTCAGGGGTGGAGAGTTTCAAACTTTAGCATATGATCCACAAGAGGAAAGATTTTTTCAACCAAAGCAGATTATGCATCTGCAACAATGTGATTTAAATGTCTGTATGTTTCAGTATATCTGCACAGAAGCCAAAAGGAAATATGTAATCCCTAAGATCTCAGTCCAGGTTGATTTGACGACACTCGTGCTAACTGGTGCTAACACCTGTGCTGCAAGTGCATCTTAATAGTACAACTGAATTGTTGGGGCAGCAGCAAACACTCCTCGAGCTGCTCTTTGGTCACAAACACAGCAGAAGAGGAACAGGTGTGTCGAAACAAACCCATGTTGGTTGCTGAGTTGGAGTTGGTCAGCCTGTCACCTGCAACTTGCTGCTCTTTCTTGTTCAGTTATAAAATATTTGAAAGTATCCGCCTTTCAAAAGTGCAGATTATGACCTTTTTCTTGTTTTGTGGATGAACGGTCGCAGTCACAAGGCCTTCACAGGGAAAAAGTATATCGCCAACTGAATACTTTTAATTTGAAGCCGCAGGAGTAGAAAATGTTTGCTTTGTATTAGCAGTAACTTAATACAGCTCTGATACGTAAGAGCGAACGGTAAATAGTGAGGCAGACATCACTGAGAAATTATAAACAGTAAAAACATTGGATGAGAGGCATGCATCATTCCCTCGTGCCTGGGTTAGCAGTATGAATCCAGGACGGTGCACCCTGCCACTCATAATGTAAACTGCTCTATTGAGAGATAATTAATGAATGTAAATTCTTTGAATGGCTCTTTAATCTATTCAATGTAGTATCAAGACTTCTTCGTGAGGATTATAACTACAGATTTTTCTGTTATTTCTGAAGATTTCAGCCCTCTTTTAGGTGTGGATGTGTGCGTGAGTTGGTGTCTTTTGTGCAGATGGAGTTAAAATGACCCCAAGATCTCCTGCTGTTAATCACACTGTGGGGACATGAAGCAGATGACCAATTAAAAATCCTTGGGCAAATACCCAATCAGAGCTGTGCTCTGAGGGCCCTCCACGCCACAGTCTGCCGCTGCTTTTTCACAGCCCTTTTCCCTTTCCGTTCTCTCCATCACACTGAGCGACAGGGGTCTTGTCACCACACATGGACACGCATACACATGAACACATGCAAAAAACACATGCACACACGCACACATAAACGCAGTACACCTTATTACTCTTTATTAATCTGCAGGGCGTTAATTGAAACCCCCCTGAGTCCGAGCTGTACCTGCATTCCCTCTCTCATTATCAGTCAAGGTGCCTTTGGGGGAAGAAGAGAGGGGGATGGTGGCGGAAGGAGTCTCCTGTGACAGGCCACTTGTACCTCCACACATCTCCCTGAATTAAACTTAGCAGCCAGTTGGTGTCTGCCTCCTCTTCCATCAGTGGGAAAAAAGTACACCTGGAGCAAAACATGTGGATCCATGAAGCACGTGCTCAGTCCAGGCTGGCTGATAGTGGCCTCCCTCTGCCGTCGGCCTCTCATCCCAACATAAATATGACCGTGACCGAGATCAGGTGCATGAAAATCTCTTGATCGTGAGCAAAATCTCAGAAATAATATTTAATTTCTGTTGTTAGCACAGCAATAAACACGGATTTTACAAACTACACGCAGGTACAGTTTGTGCGATCTGACTTCTTTTTTCTCCCTTTTGTGATGCTGTCAAAACACCAGTTATCAAGTAAGGTCTGCTGACAAGCGACACAATCAGTGTTTCTCAAATATCCCTCTTTTTTTGTCAGATTGAGCAGCGTTTTGTTTCAGTGTTTTTGTTCTGTGTGATTACATTACCAGATTTCAGCTGGTTCCACATGTTGAAGTTAATAACAATTTAAACAAAAATCTGCTGTACAATTCACAACACACAAACGTTACAAGGCTTCTGTTGCGGTGACAGTTTTGATGGCTGAAAAGAAACAAAGCAGGGAAGGAGAGCTCTTAAAGCATGCCACTCGGATAATGTTATATTAAAGGAATGGTCTGGTTGGGACTGCTTTAATTAGACATACAGTACGAAGGAACTAAAAGGTGTTTAATAATTCATAGTATTTAAAAAAGAGTGCAGTTGATCAGCAGACATGGAGGTCGGCATTTCTGCTTCGTTTTCACCCTCAGTGGAACGTTCTCTGCTCGGTGTGTTGCGGCTTATCACAGGTGTGGCGGCAAGCATCTTCTCAGACTTGTTATTGTCCGGCTTTAGACTTTAAAATTAGGTCAGGGTTCAGTTTTCACGGACATCGCGAGCTGTGGAAGTGTATATACAATGTTGAAAGACTACAGTGTGTGTGAGTAAATTGTGTTCTTGCTTTTGTGTGTGTGTGTGTGTGCGCATGAGCGTGCATGTGCGCCAGGAGAGAAGAGGACCCGATTAGTACTACTCTGAAAGTAATTACCTTAATTAAAGCAGTAATGTGTGGAGACAGAGGGGGGGAGAGGAGGAGAGGAGGGGGGGAGGCAGGGGAGAACCTGCCATCTTTTATGGGGCAGTTTAGGGACTGTGTGATTTAAGGGGCACACTCAGCAGTGGGCACAGAGGGAGGGAGGGAGGGAGGGACAGAGAGCCAGACTGGGATGAAAGAAAAGTGGGGGTGAGTGAGGATAAAAGTGGGGTTTTGTTATGGGAGGATAGACAGAGGTGAGGGGAGACGGGGGAGTGATGGAAAGAGAGATGGTGGGAGAAAACAGAGATCCGGCCAATAAGAGCGCTTCATTTCTTTCCATGTCATTTTCTCCTCCTGTCGGCGGACTTTTGTTCTCACCTTATTTCCAAATATACTTCGCTCACATAAACACCCACACACTTCCACCGCGCACACACACACAGAAAACAATCCACAATAGCCTCCGTGACACAGTGTTTTACCGTATGCTACAAAGCGTCTACGCTGGGCCTTATCTGGCCTGGCATGTGACAGATTACTCAACCCTGATATGGCAGACACACTTCCTGTGTAACCTATTTGTACCCCAACACACATACACACACACACACACACACACACACACACACACACACACACACACACACACACACACAGCAGGTTTCCATCACTTTTGGGGACATTACACCATAACCACTACTTGTCCAACCTTAACCTTAACCTTAACCCAAGTCTTCATACTAAAATTTGATGATTTACCGTACTGGGGCTTGAATTATGTCCCCACAATGTGACTGAATAAAGAGATTTATGTCCCCACAACATGAGTAATACATGGCCACACACACACACACACACACACACTGTATAAAGCAGTGTCAGTGTGGTGGCCTGTTCAGATATCGTGCGATTTGTTTCACAAGCATTTGTTTTGTGGTTTTGTCTGAGAAGCAGGTAAACCCTGCAGGCCTTTATTCAGGTACAGACGTTGCGTGTCACTGCAGGTTGCAGTGGAGGCTAAGTACACACATAAACGTCATTTAGCCACATGTCAAAATCTGAAACAACATTTGGAAAGTGTCCCTTGGAGTGTTGATTCACTTCGTTATACATTATACAGTATTATTCAGTATTTGTTTTGTTTTGTTTTGTTTTTTTTTGTTTTTGTCCTCAAATATTTGATTGTGTTTGCTCCAGTCTGCCACTAGCTATCTCTGCCTTCCTCACCTTATCGCTGATAAAATATTTTCCCATATTTTGTAAGGCTCAGCGCTTAATTGTTGGGCATGTTTTTGTCTGTACTCTCCAAGGCCCCACTCTGTGTGAAGTCCACGCTCTGCTTTGGCCTTGCGTGTGTGTACCTATGTGTTTCAGTGCGTGTTTGTCTGGGAACTTGTGTCTCTGCGTTAATGGGTGTACTATTTGTCCTGCAGAAGCAGACAAAGAGCCGGAGAGCAGCTCACGCATTTGCATTAGTTGGAGGTCTCATCATAACGGTCGGATAATGGAAATCAAATAACAACCTACGGAATACAGTCAGCGCTGTGTCCTCGCACCACATACAGCTTACAGGTGTGTGTGTGTGTGTGTGTGTGTGAGTGAGTGCCCGCATGTGTGTCTGCGAATCCCAAGTGAAATAACATCTTTGTGATAGAGTGATAATGAAAATAATAACATCCCTGACAAAATATTCATAAAGGTAATGATGAATGCCATATTTCTCAGAGAGATACATCAGAGGCGTCTTGGTTAAAAGAAAACAGTGGCCGGCGTCTCCCACACCCTCAAATTATCTGCCGCTTTCACATTTCACTGATAGCATTGATGAGAGCTGAGGAAAATGGACACACAATTATGCTCACTTGTCGTATATTAATACTGCTTCTTGACATCTTCCATGGACCCTGAGCTGTCATCTCTTTGTCTGCTTTAATTGAAAATTAATGGTTAGTGCGTTGCCAAGGCGACCGCGGCAGTGGTGGTGGGTAGCGAGCCACATTCAGACAGACACCAGTGGCATTGTTTGTCCTGTCTGACCTTGGAAGTCAGAAAGAAGAAAGAAGAAAGGCAGAGGAGGACAAAAAGAAAAGACATTAAAAAGAGAATAGAAAGGTAGGGGTTGAACGTTGTGCACTGGAGCGAGGGAGAAAAATAAAATAAAGTTATTATGGCTGTGTTTTGGCCAGGTAGAGAGAAAGAAAGCAGCGGCAGGGGTGACTGAGGAGGAGACTGAAGATATGATGTCAAAATGCCAAATGGGGAGAATTATGTTTGAGTAAGAAAGCAGAAGAAGGCCTGGCGATTCTTCTGTGGAGAGGCGAGATTACCTTTGTGCTGATGGAGTCAGAGGCCACCTTATGGCCCCATAATCATCTGGACACTAGGCGCAGGAGTGAGCGAGTGTGACGGAGAGAAATGGCATGTGTGTGCGCAGAGGAGCGCGCGGACATGTTGGTCCTAATGTTTACAAATCCATCAGTGTGGACACGGTGCCAAATGGACACTGACTTCAGGGCCAGGCATCTGCAGATTGACGGAGAAGCTGATGGACATCTCGTCCAGCGAGCTCTCCGGGCCAAGGCGAGGAGAGGCGCGGGAGGTTGCAGTGGACATGATGGAAAAACCATTTAGAAAGAATATGAAAATTATCTCCGAAGATGTCAGCGGGTATGGGGCTTTTCATCATTAGTGGACTTAAATGAGGAGCTCTGGAGCAAATCCATGGTGGCATTTTTGATTTAATGTATAGAACAAAACTTTAAAGTGATGTCGCTCTCTGTCTGATCTATGTTTCTGTACTTTACTTGTTAATGCTCTCCCTTTATTTTCATGCAATGCTGGGTCAATAATGGACCTTTCTAAACTGAAACATTTGCTAAAAGTCAAATATCGCCCGAGAAAATGTTCCTGACTGCAAGCGAAAAAGACAATACATTTACCCTTACAATTACAGCAACTGTTCAATCGTTTTAACTCTTCCTGCAACACCAAGCGTTCATTGTGAAGGTTTTATGTTCACACTCAGCCAGTCGTGGAGCTAACTGGAGAGCTCATGCTCATTTGTTAACAAGGAAGTATTGAAAGAGTGGTTTTTCAGACTCTTCCTCCAGAGCCACAGCATACTTGATAATACATTGGACACTTCATCTGACAGTGCACGTGGCGCTGAATCTGAATCGTGATGGCCACTATTGGCAGAGCTCAACGTGCAACAAGCTACAGCATCAAAGGAATATTGATCGCTGATAGTTTGATATAGCTTTGTGTGTGACTGCTTTGTGTGGTTTGTCTTTTCAAGGTAGTGTCTCGTAGGGCTGCAGCTAACGGGTCTTTTAATTATCGCTTTATTTGCCACTTATTTTTTTGTCTTATTGATTAATCGCTCAAGTGAAAATAGTGAAATATGCTCGTCGAAATTTTCTAACGCTCAAAACGACGGCTTCAAAACGGCAGTAGTTCAAAACCCCAAAACATTCAGTTTAATGTTCAGATTTGAGAAGCTGGAATCAGAGAAGGTTTGGAAAAACCAACTCATTTTCCATTGATCAGCTAATTGATTCATCGACTGATCTTTTCAGCTCTCCTCTGAAGCTGACCTCAAAATAGAGCTCAGTCTTGAGCCGATGGCTGGAAGAAGCTGCAGACACTTCACTTTATTACAATGAGGAACGTTGCCAAAACATTCTGCTCTCCAGTGTTTGAAATCAGTTTCCTATCAGCGGATTATCTCATCTTAGTTTGGCAGGTGGCGTATGTTCTGAACTCTGTACCGTTCTTAAGTAATTACCTCCCGAAGGTTTATTTTCCTATATTTATCTGTATAATTTAACATAATCCCCATGATTTGGAAAATTAGTTTTAACTTCCTTTGATTAGCAAATGAGCCAACATGGTTACAATTGCTTTTTTCATACGAAGCCCTTGTTTAATTACTATTGCTCAGAAAGTGTTGCTTCATATCATATCGTTTAAAAATCTGTTGAACACAGTTACACACTGATATTAACACACTGCAGCACATGTCCTCTCTCTGCTCTCAGTCCTGCTCGGTGGCTGCTATGATGAGCTCTTCAAATTACAGCTCAAAGGGTGAATATCGTCAAGACGTTGTCTTAAGCAATGCTTCATTATGCGGATTCTTGAGTAGATCCTTTGTAATTTGTGTAGTTAATTCAGTCGGATGTGACAAATTCACAATTGAGGTCCGCTCTTTGCTTTAGTGGAACAACAACCTCTACGCGATTTTGCAGCACTCGCCGCTGTACCTGCATGTGAACAAAGCTTTTGTGTATTTGTAAGCGTTTGCTTGATCACCACTCAAGTGCACCCACCAGCCTGACTGCACTTGTAAAGAGATGCATTTGAATGAATCATACTGCATATAATGCATTTTCAAAAACATTTAGCTACCAAGCACGCCCTCCACACTGCGTACACAATACTGCCTTTCTTATGGTTTGGAGGCTCCCAAAGTGTGGACTGATAATAAATCAGACACACTCTGATGTGTACTTCGGGGCTGGAGGCCAGTTGTTGGTGTGTGAGCATGTGCGTGTATGGCTATAGATGTACTGTGTGCATATTTGTGTGTTGCCCATCATTGTGGCCAAGACTGAAAAGCTCTCCAAGGGCTGGAAGGTCATGGCACATTTATTGATTGGAACTTTCTTATGCAGACATTTTGTGAAGGTTGGACGCCTTTCCATTCCCATTGTGTCTTTTGTTACAAATTGACAGTACTCTGCTTTTGACAGGTCGCATAAGGTTTTTTTTTTTTTCTTTAGCAAAAATCTTCAGAAATGTTTTTCCCCGCTTTCACACCATGCTTCTTCATTTACACCACCCGGAGCAAAGTAGAACAATTATTCTTCATTGGTCTTTATAGGAGCCCTGTAGGCCTCCACAGAGTGGTCGCCAGTCATATCGGCAAAACAAGTACAAATTGAAATGGTGATGTATCATTAAGACCACATATGCAGTGTGAACCAGTCATAAAGATCAGAAACATAAGAAAGAGCACCACACGTAAAGTAACCAACAGCAAAAAACAAATAGAACATGGACGACCAGAAACACAGGCATTTCAGTCACAGCTTGTTGCACCAAGCATCCAAATACTCACATTACCAGCCTGACCCAGGGGCATCAGCACACGCTGGACATATTCCCTGGTCAGTCCTCCTCTGCAGGCATCTTTACTTCCTGTGTGGTTCATGGGCTTTTTGTCTGCTGTATGGTCTTTTTTGTTGGTAGTTTCCCACAATAGGACCGTCCCACACAGTTCACTGTGGCTGTAAGACTCACTAGTATGTATTAAAAAACTGATGTCATATGTCAAAGATACTTTAATACAAGTACATAAGTGCACATCCGAACAAGGTTTTGTGTGAAATTCATCAGAAAATGGAAACATCTGTCAAAAAGCTAGTTTTTTCTCCAATCACATACATACTATTTTGAGCCAGTTCATGAGAAAATCCCCACACTAAAAGAAATGATGGAGTCAGGTCTACTATTCATTCCTTCAAATCATGACATGGCATGTGCTGTCTTTACACACAACATCAAAACCTGAGGCGACTTAATTTACAAGGATATGAGGTCATAAAGCATTTATCTTATTGTTATTTATTTATTTTTATTCAGATGGATGACACTGTTCCAGGATCTTTGTAAAACAATACAGAGTTCAGTGAAATATAAATCCCTCTTGGGGACATGTCAACACATTTACAGGTGTATCAATGCCAATATTGCCGATATCAAGAACTGTGGAAATACCCAGTTACTCAAAGTCTTGTGCGTTGAGTTGGACTGCAGGGTTCAGGTGTGTATTGTGAGCATCACAGGATCACCGATTGATGATATATCTTGAATGGTCTCAATGCGACAACCGAGAAAGTCGGCTGTTGGGGTAAATGTGTTGCTCCTTTGGTTTTTAGCTGTTTATGAAAGCTCAGCAGACGGCTTGGGAGAGAGAGTTCGATGCGTTTCAGTGCTGCTGTTGCAGTCAAAGGTAAGATGAACAGAGATGCAGTCAGCATCATTCCAGAGAAAGCAGAGACCCAACCACAGTTTGGATGTATCGCAAGTTTGAAGGTGGTCATCATGTCTGCTCTGGCTCACCAAACACCCTGGCCTGTAATGTGCACGAGGTTAATGGCATGATTGATTATCATGTAATGCATGGAAAAACCTGCACCAGCAGATCAATAATTACTCTTTTTCTGGGCACGAAACTGGTCAAACACATTTGATCTGGAAGGGAGGGCCGGAAAACAGTCCCATCATGAGCCCCCCCTCCACTTCCAGAAGGACCAGAAGAAGGTCTCTGTGGTCAAATGTGAGATGTACTGCAAAATATTTATTTAATTCTCACAGTGCGTCCAGATTGAAATGTCTTTAGAATACAGTGTTTCACTCAACATTTCAGCGCCATGTTAAGGCACAACAGGAGAGTGTGCAGCAAATTGCAACCGTGCAAAGTAAAGGTTGAAAAGCTGCATGGACAAAGCTGTGAGACAGATGTTTTTTTGAAATGTGACAGTTTGTTTTAACAGCACAGTTAGACACGTCAGACGATCTGTTTGGCAGGTGAAGGTCGTGCTGAACATGTGTAGATGTGTATCTTTGCTTCTCTAGCTAATGTGAAAAAGAATCATATGCATAACAATTACCAGCACACAGCCCAAAGTCAACATCTTCATCTTTATAAAGTTCAATTACAAAGCAGGCAGCAGAGATTGGCACATTGGTACATTTACTCAAGTACTCTGCTTAAGTACAGTTTTACGATACTTGAGTATTTTCATTTACTGCTCCTTCATTCTCCTACCAAAATATTACGTATGATATAGAAAAGTGCTTTAATGCATGGCCTGACACACATGCACAGCTGCAGGCGCTGCTGGACCCTGAATGGTTTGCTCTATCCAAGTGAATTTCAATTCTTGTGAAATGTCAATCATGGAATCATATTAGTGTCCGAAGCGAGGGTGAAAATGTCTGTATCGAGTGTGCTGCGATTTTCCCTCATGCAGCAGAGGAGAGCGTCTACACTCAAACCAGCAGAAGGAGTCAGGAAAGCAGGAAACAGGAAGTGATGTGAGCGAGAGGTGGGGGGAGTAGTTGCATGTTGATGAGATGGAAGGCAGGAGATGCAGAAGGAGGGAGAAGATAGAAGAAAGAAAAAGAAGGAAGGATCACTTTCCCATATTGCATGTGTAGCAGAATCCATCATGTTGGGGAGCCAGATGTGCGTCATTCACATCAAACTTTCCAAATTAAAGGGCCACCTCACCCCTCCACTCCCCTCTCTAATCCTCTCTCCATCTCTCTTACCATTAAGTCTATGTGTGCTTTTACACACACACACACACACACACACACACACACACATGAACGCTCACATACTGAACATACATACTCACCAACTTCTTCCTCTTCTTCTTTTTTCCAAGGGAACTTGCTGAGAGGGCTCATTTATGATGTTTTGTAGCAGCAGCGTAGCCTTAGGATGCAAAACACATCTCTGCACTGCCAGACGAGGCATTGTGGGTTATCTTATCTGATGTGAATAGGGGTGGTGAATGTTATTTGCATGCTGCATTGATGTTCAAATAGCAGTTTGAACGCTTCCTCAGCAGGGAAGGACTCTGATTGTATGGTTGGCGAGCAAACAAGTGTATCAGATGATATCAGCCTTGGCCCACTTTACTATCCTGGGTGAGACGCATGACTCTGTACCATAAAAACTTCACTCAGCTTATACATACATCTGTCTCCAACTCCACCATCACTTCTTCTCAGTAACATACGTATGCGTGCGTGTCTGCGTGTGCGAGGTCCTCGACCCTGCGTCTGTTGCGCTTTATGGCAGTGATATGTTAAGTACCTCATATTACAGTCATAAAAAAAAGGTCTGCAAGTTGCTTGATGCAGTTTAAAGCTGTGGAGGTAATGCCGCAAATCACCCTCTGCTCTTTAGTCTGACACGCACCGACACAGACACACACACTCGATCCTGCTTGAGTGGCTGCCAAAGGCCCCGTCTGCCTTTCATATGTACACAAAATGACAAGAGGGAAGAAGAGAGGACGGGAGACGAGAGGACAAGAGAGGAGCAGAAACACGAGGAAAGATGAAAGAAAAGGTGGAAGAAAGACAGTAATAAGGCGGAGAAAGTGTCTGAATTGTAAATGAGTAAGTGTCACTCTGACGGCGGAGCGGCCGGACAGACACATGATGGAGCTTTCATCCCTCACCGTACTGTGTCATTGCCCCGTAAAACGCGGAGTGTGAGATGTATTTTGTCATTTTACGTCCAATTTCCTTGGGATAGGAGGGCGCGAGATAAGTGAAAAAGCAGAGGGAAACACCCCAACCCCAGAATCTGTCTCTCTCTGTTTTCCATCACACACACAGCCACAGCGAGGACGCCAACTTTTCTCGTCTTTGAGGGAGTCGTCTTTAGCCGTGCCGCCAGATGAGGTTTGATACCTGCGATTCCACAGTTAATCCTGGCTGGAATTTAAATAGAAGGCAAATTATTGTCTTTCTCTTACTTTCCCTTTCCTCACTTCCATTCTCGCTCCAACGCCGTCTCCCTCTCCCAATCTCGCTCCCTCTCTTTTCTCCGGCACCGGGCGCGGAAAAAGCCTGACCTCTGCGTTTTCTCCCGTCCTTAAGATTGGTTTTAAATACTCAGCAGATTAAAGCACAGGCATGAAAGCTCACATTAGCCATATATTTAAAAATCCCCCTGGCCGATAATCCGTGTATTTGTCAGAATCAAACACAGGGGAATAGAAAAGGGACCAATGACATGATGAGTAGCCTGAGCCAGACGTATTGTGAAGGGGAATTAGAAGCAGAGAGATACATTTAGCAGAATGTGGCCCAAGAAGAAAAGTCCTTCAGGATGATTATTGAAATTCACTCAAGTCTGGCTCACGTGAGCGTTTGACAGGACAAAAAGCACTGTGGCAATTTGACGACCTCCGATGCCCTTCACTGTCTCTCTTTTTTTTTCTCCCTGCACTGCGCACACACACTTACACACACATATACAGACTGACCTGTACAATCAAAGGCTGATGGGATATAATGTGGAATTTTTCACATACTGTAGGGTGTGTTACAGTCATAGTTACTATGCTGCTACGCTGGGAATTTTAACCTTCACGGGCGTCTGGATTGTTTGTGAACGTAGAAGTTTTCAGATTTACGTAGAAAGTTTTAATTCTCTAAAACCTTATAACAAATCAGCATTAAGTTATGACATAAATCTATGAACTTTCTTCCAATTCATGCGATACCTTACAATCCAGTCAGTTTTATTACACTTTAAATACAGTCAGAAAGAAAAGCGGAATAAAAGCATGAACATTTGAAAGGCTGGAGAAATATGTTTTTCTGTCCATCTGTGTTTATATTTTAAAAACAAATTACAAGGACACTCTTGCAAAAAAAAAAAAAAAAAAAAAAAAAAAAAAGTGAGTTACATTCATAAACAGTCCCCTGCGGCATCATTGTTAGTGAAACCACTGACATTACGTCTTGTTTCGGAGCGTATTCTTTAAGCCGGCGAGAGATGTTAAAGAAGAGGAGATGAATAGTCTAGTTGAACTGAGATGTGTAGGTCAAAAGAAATCATTGAGCCTTTCACAACCACAGTTCACATACACAAACAAATCTGGTAAATGTCAATAACTGTTATAGTGAATTCCATAAAAATAAAAAAAAAACGCACATATTGCATTCAGTGATGTGAAGCTTCCAAGGTTGTTAATACTGCAGGACATTAAATGTTTTTATTTTATTCAGCTCAAATGAGTGAACTTGTGGCTTGTTTGGAAAAAGAAAGAAAGAAAATCTATGTATGTTCAATGTCAAAGACTCTATAGTGCTTTCATTTAATGTTTTTGTGTCTCAATTGTCGCGGTTTTGAAGTACAATGTGTCAAAGGGCAAGGAGTTCTTCATCCAGCGTAGATTTATGAGGCTATTGTGTCTCCATCGACCTGGTAGTAATCACGCATTTTCTTTTCTTTTGCTGTTTTGCACTTTGACATTTTTTCAGTTCTATTCCCTGTTGGTATTTCGTCCCCCTCACGGTATATATTGATAGATTTAAATCTGTCCTCATTCTGTCCTCGTACATTCTCCTTTTTTGCTTTCTTTCCTTCATTTTTCTACACTTTTCCCTGCCATCTATCAACTTATCGCCACATGCATGATCGAGTCCTGAGCTGGTTATTGTATCGGGGTTGTTCTGTATGTCAGCTTAACGCTGATGGCCACACTAATGTGACAGAGCTCTCCGGGTTACATCTCTCTCCCGTGCATTAAAAATCTTCAGCAGAGAAATGCCACACGTCACATTTTCAGAAAACACACACACACACACACGCGTACACCTAAAAGGGCCCTAAAGAAAGCCAGTCTCATCCCGTCCTTCCTCTCATTCTGCCTCTCTGTCTCATTCCCTGAACCAGTCACTGACAGCACACAATGCAAAGGTAATAAAATCATAGAGGCTTTTCCCCATCTTTCACTGTGTGTGTGTGTGTGTGTGTGTGTGTGTGTGTGTGTGTGTGTGTGTGTGTGTGTGTGTATGCGCGCGCACGTGTGCCTCTGCGCCTGTATGTGCGATGCTTTCGGAGACAAAGACCCCTGCTGTAGGGAGTCCTGTGGGAAAGGCGTGCGGCCGGAAGATGTGAGCGCGCCGGCGAGTGATAATGTCAGCTTGAGAGATACGGCGTGTCATTTTACACAACCACACATCAAAAAAGACAGTGGGGGGACGGAGGAGAAGACAGCATGTCATTTGTTTGCTTTGATACAAGATCGCACCGAGGGAGGGACTGGAAGCCTCCGAGTGTTCGTGCGTGTGTGTGTGCGTGTGTGTGTTTGTGTGTCTTTTTGACGTGTGTTTGTATGTCCTGCATGGGAGCAGATGAAGGGATGGAGTTTCAGGGTTATTTCCTCAGTCTGCTGTATTAAGTTACACCCAAACAGACAGACACACATGAAGACTGGCACAGTTCTGCAACCTGAATGTAGCGTCACAGAGGCCACGTCACAGAGCGCCGCACGCTAAAGATCA
Source organism: Chaetodon auriga (assembly GCF_051107435.1). NCBI lineage: Eukaryota > Metazoa > Chordata > Actinopteri > Chaetodontiformes > Chaetodontidae > Chaetodon > Chaetodon auriga. The sequence goes on along the minus strand of NC_135075.1, from coordinate 13,295,417 downwards.
CTGGATCACAATTGACCCAGTTGGAACAAATGTAGCACAGATGAAACGCTGGGTTAACTTAACGCAGTGCCAAGGTTGATTTGGCCCAATGTTAGTGCTGTTTTTCTATCACTGCCATTACCCAGACTTTAATATGCTTATTTAAACACAGCATTAGACACAATAAGCTCAAGTCTTACCTTAAAACCATCACAAATGTTTTACAAAACGATGTGCAAAACTGCAAAGGATACACATATTGAAAAGTGTAGATGTACGAAGATCTGCAGTTTGCAAACTAATACACTAAGATTATCTGGGATAAAAACGAAGCCAGGAATGGGTTAACTCTAGCCAGTGCCCATGGGCAGAAAACCACCTGAGACAAGGGGACATTTTGATATATTAAACCAACAGTCATATAAAAATAGTACTAACGCTGGGTCACACATTGGGTGCCCAATGATACTGCTTCTGTGTCATATTGACCCACAATGGGTCCATTTTTAACCTGGTGGTTTTATTGTGTATCATTTTAGTTGCATGCGTGTGTGTGTGTGTGTGTGTGTGTGTGTGTGTGTGTGTGTGTGTGTGTGTGTGTGTGTGTGTGTACATCTCTCTGGTGTAATGAAATGACTTTACTGCCAAAGCATCAGAAAACAAACATAAATTTGCTCTTTGATGCACCATTGCCGACGAGCTGCGTGCATCTTATCTCCCAAACACAAAACTCCGAGTGAGTGTGACGAAAATGTTAAAAAACGGAGAGAGGCATAAATCAAAATCAGATCTGGCGCTTAATGCACAAAATGGTAAGATAGCAATATTGACTTTGCCAAGAAAGTTAAAATAAGTTGGTATGCATTACAATGGAAATCCCTCTCTATCCTTGATTTAACAGCTACTTGGGCGGTTAATCCTTCATCCATACAGACATTTCTTCCTTTTCTTAAGTAAAGGAAGAATTCTTTTTGATGGTGATTTTCTCTCAAAGAGCACGATGTATTCATGTTGGAGGATGAGAAGTTTCCCCTCTCTTACTTCTTTAACTCTCTCTCCAGCAACCTTGACTTTTTGTGTCGGGTCCTCGTCGATGTGAGTGTGTACCTGTCGCGTGTGCGCACACGAGTCCCGGCTCGAGGCTCGTTCCTGGACTCCACCGCTGGGTCACAAGTGCTTTAAAGTGAAGTGAGTCCTCAAGGCGTAGAATAAGATCCTCTCTCGCTCTCCCTGGCTGTCCCTGCATGTGGGAAGAAGTGTGTGAGTGTGTGTTAAAACAGCTTGTTAACACGTACACCGCCGCCTTGGCTGGGACTCCCTAATTATTCCCTTCCAACTAAAGGCCAAGACAAGGAGAGAGTAGTGATAAACACATTTTCTTAGCACGTCTGTCTCTCTCTGGTTCGCTTTAGTGTGTGTGTGTGTGTGTGTGTGTGTGTGTGTGTGTGATGCGGAGCAGCTGTAACAGTAAACATGTTTATGTAGCATCTGCTAATGGGAAGCAGGTGTTGATTGGCTGTGATCCTCCCTCCAATCAGTACATATTCAGATTCTGATGCAGATGCAGCTGTCTGCGCCGAGGCCACACACGCACACTCACAAACACACATGTTGATCACAGGTACAAGCGACATTATTGTAACACACCCAGCCCTGAGATAGCAGTGGTGTTTTCAGAGCCACAGTCCTCTGTTGTCTTTGCATAACCACAGAGGCGGCAGTGGTATGTTTGTGCGTGTGTGTGTTTGTTTATGTGAGTGTGTGTGTGCAGCCTTCCCACATTGCCTTTATTTGTAAACATGCACACTCATATGTGTACCAAAGTGGGCGTGGGCACATATGAGCATGTTTGTGAATGTTTGGGTAATTTGGTCTGTACGCTGCTTTCCCGCTCTGGGTCTGTTTATTTGTATTTGTGTGTGTGTGTGTGTGTGTGTGTGTGTGTGTGTGTGAGAGTGTGTGTTTGAGGCCTGTCTCTGGGTTTGACTCTCAAGGCATTGTGGGGATTTTGTGGGGGCTGTTTGTAAACATCAACAGCAGTAAGTTTAATTTTATTGTAGCTTTATTTTACAACATTATTCCCAGATGGCTGCTAAAGCTCGCAAGTTTTTTTTTTTTTTTTTTTTTTTTTTTGTAATGCGCCTACCACACATTCTGCTGCACTCCCTCGCCTCACGCTCGCCGCCACACATATGCTTTTGCTCTCATACGCAAACAAACAACACGGTCTGTGGAACTGATGCGCACAGGAATGAGCAGTGAAGGAGATTTTTTTTTTTTTTTTTTCCTCCTACATACACACACAGGCAGGCGAGTCGCCTCTTTTTCCTTCTCGATCCAAAGATTCTGCGTTTCAGGGATCAGATTGAGTTATTCAGGTTAGTGGCAGGAGCTTTTTTCTCATTTTTACCAGCTCTGTGACACTGTGGGTGAGCACTCCCATATTTCTCTTTAATTAAGCCAGGGAAAACCTTGTAGTACAGCCAACCCAGCTCATGTAGCCACTTATGTTTTAATTTAATTACCTGTCCACTTTGATAATTATTCCCCCTGATTAACAGGGAGAGAAGGGTTCCTAAATGGGAATAAGAGAAGGGCGAGAGGGCCAAACGGCGTTTTTCTCCTTTCACCAAGAACAAGAATGAAGGTGTTGACTTAAGAAGTCCAGGCCAGCTCTATTTTGATCCAGTTTCATACTTGGCCTGCTTCAGCCTGGCCTGGATCAGATTTATTTGGGCCATGCCAGAACGCAGAGTCCCACTGGGTTTCGTGTGCTCTGTTTGAGCTCGAGATTTTATGCAACTGTTAGCCAAAACAGACAAACAACCAACAAATCATGATTCCCCAAACAGACGGGGGTGATTGATATCTTGAGTTAAAATGTCAACAGTTACACAACAGCAAGCGCAAGGATATTCAGTTTCTGCTCTCCCTGCTGTGCTCCTCAGTGATCGGATTCAGGCCGTTTGTCGCCATAAAAATTTGAAAGAACCACGCAGACACCCGCTGGGGTTCACTACTAAACTTTCTTTTGCCTCCGATTTTTGTCCATCGAACTTGAAAGTGCACCTTCATGATAACAGCCACTTAAAAAAGCATCACTCATCACCATCCGGTCGCTCACATTAGCACCCGGCAGTTCGTCAGATCCATCGGAGACGTATAACAAAATGTGTCAGGCTCAGAGGAGAGGTGAGCGAGGAGAAGAATATATGGCCGCTCATATACACTCCCGCACACAAACACACACGCAAACATTTGCACGCACGCACACATGTGGACACACGTATTTTTAGTGGTATTGATCGCGCTAATGAATGTGTTGTGATTTACTGCAGTCGTGGCCCATTGTTGGGTGGCGCTGTGATGGACTGCCATCATTTTCCAATGGTAAAAGCTTAGATAGAGAAAAGGCAGGAGGGCAGAATCCCATTTAATGGCCAAAGCAAAATTATTCCAAGATCTTCTTGTGAGTTATGGCACTCTTTTTTTTTTCCACACTTTTTTTTTGTAGTGACAGGTATGATGTAATTTTCAAATTTCATCAGAGACAGTAATCTCAACACTGATTATGCTGTCAATTAGTAAATGAATGTGCTAGTGGGGGGAAAAAATGTGGTAATAACTGTGCAAAAGGACTTGTCAAGCTTCCAAAATACATAAAGGACATAGTGAGAGGAAGGCAGACAGTAAAAAATTGTAAAATCACAATTTAACTGTCTGTTTGCGAGGTGAGTGGATAACAAGAGTGAACCCACTTAAAGGGCTTTTATGCTTATTTTTTATTTGTGGAATACAGCATTTCTCATGTTGGCATAAATCAGTTTGCCGTGAATCGATATGTGCCACCATTCAGTGTGAAAGAAGATGAAAGTTACGTCAGAATAAGTCTGTCAAGTGCAAATAAAAAAGGTATAAAAAGACAAGATTCATACTTTTAAACTTCTGTCTCGTGCAGATTATAAAGGCGATTGTTTACCTCTGTTTTTCTTTACCAATGCTACACATGTGAATCGATCTATGAAATTTAGATGTGTTCCAAATCCAAAATGTTTAATGGTAGACTAGTTGTGTTTGGGTGATCTTGCTTTGTTTCTGACGGTTTCTGAGCTCAAACTCAGAGCAGGCTAACATCTGTTCCTCTCTGCCTCCACAATAGCACAACTCAGCCGGGATGCAAAGAGAGGTCAAAAGATCAGTGCCTTCCCCTCAAACACACACACACACACACACACACACACTGGAGGGAGGGAGGGAGAGAGAGAGAGAGAGAGAGAGAGAGAGAGAGAGAGAGACCTCTCTCGCCGATTGCTGTTTCCTTATTGTGCGCCAGGGCTTTGCGAGGATAGGGCAGCGATGAAAACGCGCACCTGCTTTAGAGGCATTACGGTAGCGCAGCAAACTGTCCCCCCGCAACACCACACACATACATACACACACACTTACACACACACACACACACACACTCCACACTCGTGTACACACACACAGCCCTGGTGATTCAACCCTGATTTCCAGCGGACGAGCAAGTAACAGACGGGATGCCAAAAAGTGAGGACCGGTGGAGAGGTTATTCGCGCTGAATAAGCCTCTTGAAGAGATAGCGGGGGAGGCAGACGCAACAAAATAAGACGAGAAGCTGCGCTCTTTCGCCGCGGCAACTTGCGCACAGTGCCAGAGTTTTAGCGGCAGTATTGTTCTGACTTCACTCCAGAGGGGCCACTCCGAGGAGAGAGGACGCACACAAAAGGGAAAAGGAAAGGACTAACGAGCACGCTTTTGTCGTTTAAAGTAATGGTCCTGCGGTCTTAGATCCTAGATTTCTCTGTCTCTCTCTCTCCTCTCTTTTTCTTTCCATTTTTTTTTTTTTTTTTTTTTTGAATTTTTTTTTTTTTTTTTTCTTCCCGTCGGTTTGTGTCCCCCTTTTGTCGCCGCGAGAGAGTGGACGCGCCGGGGGCTTGAGGAGCAGAAGCGGGCTGTCCACATGGTCCAACCACTGGCGTGAAAGTTGACTTCTTCAGAAAGCAAGAGAACAGGTTGATGCATTATCTACACTTTCCTCTCCCCCCCCTCCTCCTCCTCCTCCTCACCGCCACCTTTTTTATTATCTTCCTCACTCTTTCTGTGCTTCCATTGAAACTCTCCGACACACACGTTTGTTTACCAAAAACATCGAACTGCAACTTTTCATGGCACATTGTTTGTGAAACTCCTCCAAGTCAGCCTCGCAGCACAGCAGGGTCTTATAGAGTATTGTACAGCGGGGCACACTCGGAGTTTTCCTCTTTCAGACTTGCCTCCGTCCATGTTTCACTTTAACTTTTCGCCGGACTGTTGATCGCTAAACTCACAGCCACGTTTTTTTAAAAATCCTCTGTCTCCGCTGTCTTCATCTGTCCACTTTTGCTCAATAGACAGACGGTGGAGTAAGTTGCTGTCGACCGCCTCGCCGCTGGCACACGTGTGAATACGCACAGTCAAAATGTAGTTTATTTCCAGTCGGCTGCTTTTTTTTAATGGGATGGCGCATTTTATGTGAAATGTTAGAGGTGATCGAGGCTCCGGCGCTTATAGAAAGTGTCCGAAGTGTCCGCTCCAGAGACAGCACAAAGTTTCTTTTTTTCCCCACTCACAGGTTAGACCAAGATGTCGGGAGTGGATCTGAATGGAGGCAACAAACTTCACTCCGCGTCCCTGTCAATAAGCCTCGTTAAGGGATTTGATAATAAACACCGGCGGAGGTTATGTGGTGATAATTTTACGCAGCCGTCTGAGCGCTTTGTCATCGCTGTGTCGGCTCTCTCCAAGCCGTTAAACACTGTCTTTAAATAGGTTCATTTTGGTTTTTGTTAATTAAAGAATAGCCTCTGAAATGACCAAAAATGGCATCACAGCCCTCTGTGGAGATAATAGAGCCCTCGCCTTAAGGCAGAAAAAAGCCTTCTTGTGGACAGTCAATAGGTCAGAGGACAATACTTTCTTTTCACACGATTTTGACTTTTGAAATTGCAGCCGCGGTCTTTGACCTCGCTGAGTTTTTTTTTTGTGCGATTTTTGCCTATTATCTCCGCGGATTAAATAAAGAAGCGATAAACAGAGGAGTGTCTGAGCAACAGGACGTGGAGGAAAGTTGTTCATGCACTGTAAAAGTTCAATTCCAGCTTAAAAGACGGTCAAATTAAAATGGATCTAATCTGTGGTGTTGTGGGAAATTAGTGCGTTATAACACTGATGCGTATTAGTCTGTTTTTGTCATTCAGAAATGAGGCTGACTGCATGGGGCGAAAGAACACATGATATACTTTTGGTGATGAAATATAAAAATATTCCCACATATTTAGAGTTGACTCAGGCAATATTATAAATTTAGAAATTGAGGGGGTTGAAGTCTGTACCAGAACCTCTGGATGACCCATGTTTTTCCCTTCTTATTGCAGTCATAAACCGCCTGAAAGTAGGCCTGCACCACAAAGGAAAATGATCTTTTCTTCCTCGAGAAAAAGAGAAAAAAAAAAAACTTATCACCGGCACTATAATTTTTTTAAATAACATATTGTAATGACATAAACAGTTTAAACTCGCCTTTAATTTGCCAAACTGCGCACAGCACAAAATGTCTAACATCAGCTTGAGTGTGAAAATTCAAGTTGTTCTTTTCCTTCTTCCTTTCTTCAAATGAAACTCTCCTCGTCAAATATCAAACATCAGCCAGCACATCCCGCTGCTCAGATGGACTCAGGTCCCGCATGATGGAAAAGCTGCAGACGAAAAAAACAAAAAAAACAGGGAGAGATGAAATGACAATTAATTGCTGTTAGTTGTCTGTCATTGAGAGAAAAGCATACAGGCCGTGTGGGTGCACACCCTGACACGGGCATTATTGCTCTGTGATTGATGGGCGCCGGGGCATTTGGCATAATTAATTTTATTTACTGTGTCCTGTTGTGTGTCCCCCCCACCCCCCCTCCCCCCCCTCCTGTCCTCTGTGGTGGCATTTCCGCGACGCGATGACACACTTTTAATTGCACTTTAATAGAAGATCCAGCGGGAATGAAAAAGCTCTTCATCACGTTTTATGACCTTGTCAAGTTTGTGGTGTCAGACAGGAAAGCAGGTATTTTGTGGTGGCTCGGAGCCCTTGGTGTAAAGTGTATGCAGAATTTAGAAAAAAAAAAAAAAAATAGAAAAAAAAACTTTAGTTCACCTGCATGAATTAAGCTTCATGAAAGCTGCACAGTATTTTTTTGTTTGTTTGTTTTAAATGCACAACAGTGCTCACACAGCCTGGTATGGCAGCTTATTTAAATCAACAAAATTAGATCAGAATTTTAAGATGTTTAATAGTCATTTTATCGTAGACATGAGATAAATGTGTTTTATTTGCATACCAGTACACCATTTTAATAGTGTGGAAATAATCTACACAATTGCGTGCTGGCACTGACCCTGAATGCATCTATCTCACATCTTTCTTTTAGATTTGTCTAATATGCTCAATTGGCTGAAACGATTTCCCCCGAAGTCTGGAAAAAATAACTCAGCCAGTTTTGACTTTGATTTTCTTTTTAAAAAATGATCACTCTTGTTGCTACATGTTCCTCCAGCTGCTTAATTTATCTGTGGTGCAGCGAGGGCTGAGCAGCTGAGATGTCTCAGTTAAAACAACGATGTTTGGAGTTGAAGGTACGGTGTCCAACAAAATACAGGTCGTCACACACTTTAGTTACTGCGGAGTTTTTCATTTAAAATCGATGATGAAAAGCCACAAAAAAAAAAGAAAGCTGGGAGAAGAGCGAGATTAAGGATAGAGCTCCATTTTTTTTTATAATCCCTTGCTTCTATTTCAGCACTTGCCCACAAACTCACTGTAAAGTTATTGTTTCGGTGTAGTGCTTTGCTCGTTGATGGGCTATCACATCAGTGACAGGCTTTTCATGGAAATATAATAGGAGACAATGAACAAAAGAGTATTTGAGAGGCAGAAGTAGTTATTTGGGTAAAAGAGAGAGTACGTGTGCAGGAAGCCAGAGGTGTCAGAGACAGATTGACTCTCTCTGCTCTCTGTCGGCTATTGTGCGTCCGTGTCTGTGTGTTTGCCTCAGCGTTGCCACCTTTTCTCATCTGACTTGCTTCGACACTTTTCCTTCTTTGCCTTTTTTCCCCCCTCCTCTCTCGACAGCTGTGTCTTTTCCATGTCCTGTTTTCTTTCATTGTTTGCAAGAGACGCTCGCACACTGCTGATTTTTCGCAGACTCTGCTCTCCACCACTCCGTTGTTTTTCTGTTATGCTTACTGACACGTTACTTAAATGATGATTTTCAGCTCGGTCCTGAGCAAAGTGACTGTGTGCCGCTGTGTGTGACTCGAGCCACGCGCAAGACCGTCTAGAGACAGGCAGTAATGGCTGTGAATCTCGTGCGCTTTAAAACCCCTTCAGCGGGATTAAAAGCCACCAATATGATTGTGTTAGTCCATAAACTCACTCAGAGAGTCCTTACCTCCAGCATGAGCCTGTGTGAATGTATGTGTGGAAGGGTGTATATATCTGAGTGGGGGTGTGTGTACACAGGAGTGCTTTTTTCTCAATTCACCTGTCCTGCTTGAGTGAAAATGGACAGTATTTGAAGTTTTAAATGTCCTGTGCGTCGGTAGCGTTGATGGCTCGCCTGTCCGTCTCTCCATCTCTGGCGCTCTCTTCATTAAAGCCCTCCTGCTATCCCAAACCCACAAGTCTGAGTGGGCTTTTGGCTCCAAAGTGATGTTGAAGAGCACCCGTATACGACTCTGCTATACATGTAGGGTTTGACCCGTGATAGATACTCACTGGTTTACTTCTATTGCAGCACTTAGTGCATCACCTGCTTAAAAGCTGAAATGGTTAAATTTTCAATATCCTTTAGATGGGGTTTGAGAAAAGCAAAAATATTCCTGCGCAGGGAGCGAGAGCACGTTTTTAAGTGGAATTATTTCAAGTGTTGGTCCTGAAGCTGCCGTTATTGCAAGATGTGTGCGCATTTGAGCTGAAATGTGTCGTGGGCTTGTAAATGTGGAAATATGGTCGGATAAGATATTCTACAGGTTGTAACAACCGCATAATTATGTTTTAAAGTGAGACATTTGAATGTGGTGTATGTGTGATTTTTATGCAGTAGAATTGTTCCTTTTTTAGTGATATTAAAGGAAGGAAAATGGAAAGCTATGCGTCTCCGTGTGTAGCCACTGAATATCATTCAAATAGCAATAATGGGCTTGTTACCTCTTTAAAATATGTTCATGAAATATAATTGACAAATTAATGGATTAAATGAAGGTGTTATTCTTCATGGGCAGCCAGCAAGTGAGGGACTGCTCTGGTTGTGTATTCAAGTGATTGACTGCACAGTGAAACTGCCGCCACATTGCTTTAGACTGAGGCCTGATTATACATGTGGTTCTAATTGAACCTGTTATTTAGGAGAGGCTGAGGGCTGAATACTTATGTGTATGTGTGTGCGTGTCTGTCTGTCTGTGTGTGTGCATATCATAAATCCTGCACATTTTTCAAAGATGAGATGTGTCTTTGTGATGGGTCAGAAGGCGCTGTCGCACAGCAAAGTTGCGGGACAGCAGAGGAGGAGAGCGGGAAGATGCCTTTAGCGGCCTGTAGGAAGCTGACCACCTGTGAGAGAGAGGGAGAGCAGTTGTTGTCTTTTGTTGCCCTTTCTTTTGCCTTTTGTGTCTTTTTGAAAGAGCTGTCATTGCATATGAGGTGACAGCGGCCGCGCTCGCAGTCCCAACCTAATTCTTTAAAATTTACACACTTCTCTCCATCTGATGGATAAGGTAATCATTTTGCCTGACACACTGGTTTAGCCTGTGGTCATTAACATGTCCATACCTTTCAGATGAGTTTTTCTATGTGACTGTCTATGCGTTGGGGGGGGGGGGGGGGTAGAAGGGATGAGATGTTTCCCCAGCTCCACAGAGCACTGGCCCATTAACAGCTGATGGATGTGGGAAGGAGTGACCCAACAGCTCAGAGCGGAAGAGACTGTTTCCTATGGGCAGGGAGGGGAAAGGGAAGCAGGAGAGGGACGCACAGAGAGATAGAACATATGAGCGAAAGGCTGGTAGAAGCGAGGGGAAACGACAGCGCGAGGGGTTTTAGGCTTTGGTCATTATAGCTGAGGAAGCATTAGATCAGCTCCTCCAGAGTGCGCTTGGCACCTGAGGCCATGGCTGCAGCTGAAGGAGAGGGCTGTGGCTGCCGAGTCTGGGGGAATGAGCGCAGATCGTGAAGTCAGGCAGTTGGATCTATCAAGTCTGATTTCACAGACAGAAAGAAAGAGTCACACGGGATCATTAGGTCAGTGGCACAGCCAGGTGGAGCACGCGAGATGGTCAGCAGAAGCAGGGAAAAAAAAAAAAAAAAAAGATCCCCAAGCAGTGTTGTGTGTAGAAAATCTAAGAGAACGCCTGTTGTGCTCAAGCGGAGCATCTTCATGAAAAAGCTCTCATCAGTCGTCGTGTCCCCTGCTAACTCTGCATTGCTTCTGACAGCTGTATTTGTGTTATGGATTTTCCTTCACTCTGTCCCGTCTCCCTTTCCTTTTCCTCTGCCTCCCTCTCTCAGTAGTCGGCTCCCCTCCCCTCCATCGCCTCCACCCTATGACCTTTTGTAAGCACTTCATCAGAGAGCCGTTGGTGTTTTCTAAAGCGCTGCGACAAACTGACAGGGCAGCCGTCAATCGAGCGGGGGAACCGAGGGAGCAGATCAGTGGAAAGCTTCGCTCAGAACAACAATGTGACTAAACTTTCTGCAGCACTGCTTTAATGTGTATTGAAAAGGATGGCTGTGAAGGGTAGGTGACAGCTGTGAAGCGCAGGGCGAGAGAATGTTAGGGATACGCACACACGGACGCGTGTGTACACACATTTTGCACATTGCATAAACCGTCTGACTGCGGAGGAGCGTTACACAGCTCTTGAGTGCCCGTTTGTCCGTGGTGCTGCGGCGGTAAAATTTGCCGAGCGGACGAATGAGCTCTCCGATAAAATGCTGAGATTCACAGAAGACGATGAGCGCGCTGGGACTCACATCCAGGTCCATAAACTCAACTGCAACCGGATTGAACTCAAATCAGTTTTCTGTTATTCTCTCTGACTTCTTGATGTAAATTCCTCAAATTCAGATTTCTGTGCTCATCAGTTTGCTCATTTCCTTTTCACTTGATTCCCGATGTGTCTGTCTGACTGCAGTTATCAGACCTGCCATTAATCTGATTTATTTGAGCTTTTTTTTTTTTCTTTTTTTTTTTTGGAGTTTTTTGATTTGCATCAGAATATTCGAATTGCTTCAACCAGGATGACTTTAACATTAACATACGATGATAGGAAATTAGCGATGCAGTATTTCCCCTCGTCCCTGTTCCTTGCCATCCTGGACCGGGGAGGTAATAACCATTTAAATGCATCTCATTATGTTTTCTAATCCGTAAAGTATCGGGGATGTTGGCTAACGCAGGCGAAAGTGAGGCTGGAGCGTTGGCGTGCACTGCTCTTTTATGGTATTAGTATTTATGGTATTAGTTCCGGGGGACATGGGATGCCTACTTAAGCTATTAGCATGTGAGGCGCCGTGGGATGATCCATCCCCTGACAGGACGAGCTGTTAACCAGTGTTAAACTAAATCACAATAGGCTGCCGGGTTTGACGGATTGACAGAGCTCGCTCTCGCCGCTCGCTTGGGCCTTCCTCCTCCGCAGCGCCTAACCTCACATGAAGATTTGTCCGTGTTAGAACGGAAAAGAAGTTGGGATTTTACTTTTTCAGAACTTCTGGAAGAAATATTGAGGGATCACTTTAAAAGCGAATGTGGTGAATGTGATTTTGCCTGTAGCGAAGGCTCTCTGTGTCTCTGTCTTCTTCTTCTTCCTTCTGCTGTGGCTCTCAAGAGGAAGAGACTGTACAGACTTTGCCCAGTGGGGTGCAGACACTATGGCTTCTATAGTGCCCTTTCAGAGAGGGGAGGGGAGTGGGAGGCAGGAGGGGAGGATGGTGACTGCTAGAGCCACTATCCGGAGTCTTGGAGATCGCTCACAGAAGAGAGGGATGCTGCTCTGCATGTGTGTGCGCTCATTGTGTGCGTGCGTGCGCAACCACAATTAACTGTCAGTCAACGGGTGACCCTCCACCTCTCTCCGCCTCGGACAGAATTCCTCAGGTTTTAGGTTTTGTTTTTCAGGCGGCTGTCGGAGGAGAAGGAAAGCAAACAGGTCGTCACTTTCCCAACTTGCGTGTGTATTTGTTTTAGACGTTTCGCTGTTCTGGAGAAAACAGGCTCGCTGTCATTATTTTTATAGATTGTCTCATGTGCATCAGAGACAAAAAACTTTCCCAGACAGAGCAGTGGAGAGCTGTGTTGTTCAGTAGTTGTGTGCAGGTTCATTTGCAGAGGGGTTTTTTTTTTTTCCGCTCTGTGGCTGCTCGCTGAGCATTGAAACTCTGTTGGTGTGTGTGCGATTACACATGCGCGCCTGTGTGTGGTGGGCATTGTTGACCAAGAGACATCTGCCACTAGATTATACCCAGCTGTTATCTGAATAATTGTGTAATCCCCCCTCGCTCCCTCCCTCTTTCGCTCCCTCCTTCCTTCCCTCGCTCCCTCCTCCGCCGTCTCCTCCTTTGCTCCCCTCCTTGCCCCCACGTCCCTTCTTCCTCCAACTGATGAGACAGAGAGTGATGAGTCTCTTCTCTGGGTGGCACTTTGGGCTTTTTCAGGAGTGTTTACGAGTGTGTGAACTGGCGTGTGTGTGTGAGTGTGGATGTCTGCAACCCCTGGTCACCGGTCGTTGTCTGACATTTGTAGAAGGCTTTTAGTCCCCCCCCCCCACATGCACACTCACCTCCCTCCATTTCTCCTCCCCGTGGCTCTCGGGGATATAAAAGTAGCCTAATCCTGCCAGATCAAGATTGCTGTCCACCACAGCTTTACCAGCCTGTGAATCAGAGCCAGCTCTCATGTTCCTGAGGATAGAGAAGTCAGAGTGTGTGTGTGTGTGCGTGAGTGTGTGTGTGTGTTTGCGTTGTGGGCTGCTGGCCTTTGAAGCAGCGTTAGCTGTTTGCCGGCAGAATGTTGGTCAGGGGGTGAGAGAAGAGGAAATCAGAGAGAAAGCACTGAAAAACAAGAAGAAAAGAGGTTAAAAAGTAAGAAAAGAGAAGTGCAGTTTTTGATCCTAACCAAGGTAATTTGCAAATTACTCTTAACGGACTGCATATGATACTGTTCAAATATATTTACTGTTATCAGATTTCATGTTAATTAAAGAAAAGTTTTCTAATTGTTTTTTTTTTCATGTACCATAGTTTTTCTTTTTCTTTTTTTAACTTCAATACATCAATTCAAGTTTTAAAATGAAAAATACCATTATTTTTTTCTTTTAACAATTAATTAAAACTATTTTTTCCTGGATTGAAAGAGAGAAAAAAAAAAAACATCATTGGAATATACTGCTGTCACATGCTCACTGCTCCACTGTATCTACAAAGACACAACGCAGTGTTTAAACCCAGACGTTTTCCCTCCTGCCACAGACAATTTTGGTCGACTTCTAACGAGTCAAACGTAAACTAAAAAAGACAATTTTATCAGTCTTTTTTTAACTTTGATTTTTACATTTTTTTTTTTTTTTCATGCATTGCGAAGGATGTATGACACAGCATGCGTGCCTGCAGTTGCAAGGGCTGCCTTATGTTCTGGTCGGTGGTTGGCCGGAAAGTGTTCTTTTCCCTGTCGGAGCTCCGATAGTCACTCACTGTGAAGGACTCAACGCTCGCTGTCTCTCTTTTCTCCTCCTTGCCTCGTATTCTGTTGCACTTTCTCCTGTCCATCTACCCCCCCCCCCCCCACACACACACACACACACACACACACACCGTCTGTGCTCTCCCTCTCTCCTCCTCTCCCTGTCATGCCTGTTGTCTCTAATTATCACGGCTCTGTGTTCCCTCAGTCTCTTCATTACATCCAAGCTGTCATCACAGTTTACCTCCAACATTTGCTACCTCTCCTCAGGCCCAATTTCAATAAAAATAATTTATTCTGTATGACTGAAATGACAAGACTCAGTGCAAGGTCAATCAATAGCCCTTTCAACAGTCTCTGAGAAGATGATTGTGTGTGTGTGTGTGTGTGTGTGTGTGTGTGTTTGCTTTTTTTTGAACAACAAATTGAAAACATCATAGGAAAATTCAAAAGGGGAAATTTCAAACTCAAAATTTTGCTTCATTAAATCTTTTTGTGAAAGAAAATATTTTGCTCTCTTTGAGTGCAGGCAAATTGTATGCAAGAGAAGCAGGAAGCTGTTACTGCGTCCTGTTCGCACATCCTGCCAATAATTCTGATTTGTAAACTTTAAGTGTGCTTTTACTCATTCAGAGAATGAGTTCAGTGCAGTGTAAGAAAAATGTGTTGAATTGTGTTGATCAATTTTGCTCGGTCTGTCCGTTTTGTCAGCAAGCCTGCTTGTACCTGCAAGAAAAGATTTGACCTCAGTGTAAAAACAGACGAAAACAACAAATGACAGCGAATTAAATTCAACTGTTGAACAGATTTCTATTTCGGATTTTTTTCCTTATTGTTTGCAGTGAAGCATGAGACTTTGTTTTGATGGATTTACAATCAGCGCAGGATTTCTTCCTCAGGGACTAAGGGCATTTAATATCAGGTTGAAATGTGGCCATTGGGCTGTTGGATTAGCAGATACCACAATGCTCATTTGCCCAGTGAAGGTCAGCGCTGCCATATGCAACCTGTAGCCCTAATCGGCAACTTCTGCTGCTGCAGGTTTCCATTGTCTAAAGGTCAGTCGGGAACAGCGCATTAGCCTCGGAAAAGTAGTCGGCATAAACAAAGGAGGGGACTGAGCGAGGAAAGAAGGACTAAAGTTCAAAAAAAGAGGACAGGAGGGAGGGCGAGTGGCAGCGAAACCCTGGCATGCTTCATGGTGTCAGGCAGGCGTTCGGCTTCTGGGAGCTTTTGTGAAAACTTTGCCTGCGAAACTTTGCTGAAGGCTGGGTTTGGTTTGAGCGGCTCCCCCAGGGGTTCACTCGGAGAGTGGGTGGAGGGACGGGTGGAGGGAGGAGGAGGAGGTGGGAAGGGAAGTGGGAGAGCAAAGAAGAGGAGGAGAGGGGAGCAGAGCACAGAGAGCAGGCATGCCGTCACAGTCGTCCGTTGTAACGGCGTGCAGGCCCTTAGTCGCTGATCTAAGAAACACAACTCCTGGCTCACGCCCCCTCCCTCCCCCTTCCTCGTCTCTGCCCTTTTTTGCTCTCCTCTCTTTCCCTCCATCCTCCTCCTTGCTGCTCTGCCTCGCTGTCTATCTCTCTCTTAGCTTTCGACAGCTCTGCGCTGTGGTTCTCGCGCTGGTTTATTAACACACAGTCTGCATTAGTGGAACAGTGGCCGGGCCTATTTCCTGGTAATGAGGATAGGGGGGCCTGTGCTCTATAGTAACTCGTTTGACCTCCAGTGGTGGGGTCAAGTTCATCCTGAGGAGGTGTAATTCTCTTCCCCCCTCAGCCCAAACACATGACTGCACCCTAGGAGGAGGATGTGGGGGGGGGGGGGGACCAAGGTGGCCCCTCTTCATCCCAAATTTGAATCTCTCGTCTCCTTCTCTGCTCTCTCCTTCCTCTCCCTGGTCCCCTCTCCTCCCACAGGGTTAATAGAAGGGGAAATTGATAGTTCTGTGCGGTAATTGTGGCTTTGAGAATTCTCTGTCTCCCACAGAGAAAGATGAGGGCAGCTGTACCAAAGACAGAATGACGTGTTGTAAGAGAAAGAGAGAGGGAGAAATGTAGGGAGAGAGGCAGATGGAAGAGCAAATAGAAAAGCCCCCACACCTCCACCGCCGCACCCCCTCTGGGTGGGGGTCTGATTGGTTGATGAGGGAGCGTGTTGATTGGCTGATGACGAGCTGAGATCTCTGCGTAACTTTACTAGCGGTGCTCTAATAATCATTCAATTCATTATCCAATCAGAGGGACTCACCATACCGCTCTGTATCCTCGCTGATTCTCCTTTTAATTCTCCTTTTGAACCCCCTCCCTCCCTCCCTCCCTCTCCAATCCTCCCATACCTCCCTGAGGAGTCGGGGATGGACAGATGAGTGGAGCACACTGTATCTGTTCGGTTCTGCTCTGCTGCTCGCTGAAGTAGAGAGAGACAAACTTATATTCCACTGATGCCCGTGCTGAATGGACTCTCTGCCTCCCTCTCTCCTTCAAGAGGGGCTTTTCTTTCCCAGGGGCAGAGCTTTATAATTAGTCTTCTTCCAGAAATAGAAAACTAGTTTTCTGAGGTGAAGTCACCCTCTGATGTGTAGTCTTTAAAGCTGCCGATATTGAGCGAAGCAAAATCTATTTCATATATATATATATATATATATATATATATATATATACACACACACACACATATATATGGAAAATCAATTTTCACCACCACCTGCTTTATACAATTTTCATGTTTATTTTCATAAAATTAAAAACTAAAGATGAGGTGACTGAGGGAGAGCAGTTTTTGGTGGGATTGTTTCTGTAGTAACAGCAGGTCTTGTTTTAGCTCCTTTCGTAGTTGTTTAGTCTCAACTCAGGCCACCCCAAGGCTGTCACCCAGGCAACGTTGTATGTGTGTGCCGCCGCCGTCTTTATATTATTCATTTTCTTCTTCATTGCATGGTAAAATTTGTCAGTGTATTCATGTTTCCTTTGACTTTATCTCTGCCATTGGTTCTTGGTTTTTCTGCCCTGTTTTTCCCACCTCTTGTTTCCCCCCTTTACCCCCCCCCCGCACTCCACTCTGCTCTGCCTCCCCTCGCCGCTCTCCTTTTCTCTTCCCCTCTTCCCCTCCACTCCCCTCTCCTTTCGCTTTCTCTGTCCGTTAATGAGAATGTGTTAACGAGAAAGAAAGATCTATTGGGTATAGCACAATTTATCAGAAAGGCAGAGGTTTGGAAGCAAAAAAAGGCGGCGGGCCCTTCAAAGAAGTCCTATTCTTGTGGTTGTGAATGTTTGATGAGACAGTGAAAAGTTCCCCGTCTAACGTCATGGTGTCTGAACAGAAGAGAACAGAACCGTTCTAATCATGCCGCACAGAAAAAAATGACTTCCAACCCGATTTAATTAACTGATAAGAAACGGCTTCAAATTAATTTTTCAAGGATGTAAGATTTTGATTAAGAAACTCCTAAAAGAAATAGACGAATAATCAATTTTTTAATCAACTTACTCAAATGGTAACTGGTTAATATGATAATTCTAGCAATTAGGGCAAATATTGTCGAGCAGCAGTTTCTATGCATCCTGTTAAAGGAATTATAATATCTTTACATCTAATTATCATGGTTATTTAATTTTTTTGTATGGCTACCTCTCAATTTTACCATTGGTTTTTTTCATCTGCCATTATAGGGATAATGAAATGAGAAGTTGGAAAGTGTAATAAGATGAAACTTTTATAAGGGCCAACCTGAATGGGGCTTTTCACGCACCCTGATTGGATAGATATTTAGGAAAGGGGAAAGGGGGAGTTGTTCAGAATGACATTATTTCTGCTGGTTTTACAGGCAAAGCTGAGATGGATCTTTAGATGTATGGTTCTTTTATTTCGTCAGCAGATTAAAGTAGCTAATAGCTCCTGGCTTTTTCTGTGTGTCTCCTCTCTTATTCATAAGCAGGTAGGCCCGGCCGATGAATATGCTCGCCATTTCTAATCCGTGAGCGAGAGAGAGAAAAACAGATTCAGCTTTGATTGAGGGAAAGATCGGCCTGTTCACCTGCTAGTGGCCGCGAAATGTGTATGTGGGTGGGTATGGGCTCTATGTGCGTGTGTGTGTGTGTGTGTGTGTGTGTGTGTGTGTGTGTGTTTCTCTAATTGGACAGGTATTGTAGCGGAGGTGAAGAGGGGCCAGTTGAAGAGAGAGCGAGAGAGGGAGGGGGGTAGCAGAGAAAGAGCTGGCAGGGGGTCCGGGGCTTTAGGAGAGCAGCAGTTCCTTACTTCAAAGACGGCTTACAGGGTGGACAAACGCTAACCCCGCTCACATACCGCTGCAAAACCACACACTCCACATTCACACACAGTGGCTCTTTTGCCTCTCATGAGATGAATATCCATCCCCTCTCACACTCCTCTCTCTCTCTGTGTCTCTGCTGTATCCCTCGCTCACTGCTCGCTGAACATCAGTGGAGTCGTGCGTTCAGAGGGAAATATTGACAAAGCGTTTGGAGAGATGGAATGGTTCCTTTAATTATATGCTGCTCTTATGATGCATGGTGTTTCTGGCTGGCTGCTTCCGCGCGCGTGCGCACACACACACACACACCAATGCACACGCACGCTGATCAGCTGAATAGGTATTCCTGGCACAAACCCCTGTATTGAGCGTACATATTCAATTAGCAAAACGCATTAGCAAAACTTGGCATTTGTTGTTGTTTTTTTCCCCCTCCTTGCTCAGAATTAATGGTTTTGATATGCTAATTAGCGGGTAATTTAATTTCAAAAGGCCTCAATTAACAGCAGCGTTGTGGACACGAGGAAGTTAAGCAGCGTAATCTAATTTGCATTAGTAACGAGCAGGGAGTAATTAGTCTCTAATTAGCCACTTCAGACAGCACTTGTGTTTACTTTCCTAATGAAGTGGAGGGGCTTTTTTTTTTTTACAGGGAAGCCTCTTGCGTGTGTGCGTGTGCGTATGTGCGTTTGTGCATATGTGTGCGTGTGTGTACGTGTGTGTGTTTGTCTGGTTTGCGGGGGTGGCTGGCTGGCACCAGAGGGAGAATGGCATATGGCTTACAGTTTGGCTCCAGTTACGCTCATGGACACCCCCCTCCGACACACACACACACACACATACATACACACATACACACACAAACACATGCTCTCATGCAAACAAACACTGCCACTCACACACACAGAGGTCAGACTCTGCTGTCTTGTGTGATTGGCCGCGCACTCGCTGTACTTCCCAATCCATTTTAAACATCTCTATAAGCTCACTTACACATGCCGCGAGGGACTGATTGATTGTGTGTTTGAAGGTTTTATCTTGATAGTGTTTCTCCTGGTATTATTTTTTTTGTGTTGCAATAGCTTGTAATATTTTCATATTTTCTTTTGTGTATATCCAGACACTTGCTGTAGTCTTTCCAAATGATATTTTTTTGCATCGTGGAGAGTCTAAACTGTTGTGTTTGAGTGATGACGTTACAAACCATGGTTGCTGGCCGACCTAATGCAGGGTTTATTTCTGGGATACTGTTGCCTGTGTTGACAACGTAGCAAAACAGAAAAGGAGAGACAGACAGCCAGATAGATGGATAAACAGACGGCCTCATGGTACACTGTGTTTTATTCCTTTCTTTGCTATCTTTTTAATGATTTGGCAATATATCCCAAGCACCACTCAAGGAAAATAGTGGACAAATTAAATGCAACTTTTTCAGGGATGAGCGTTCCAGTTGGAACTTTTCCATTCACAGCCGTGTCAAAAACAAGTCGAAAACAACAGGCTTCCTCCTGGGCTTTTTTTGGGAAGGGAGACAGGGTGGAAGGGTTGCAAGGGGAGCAGCATAGCGGGGTTTTAGGGGAGGGGGGACAAGCAGCTGCCCTATTAGCCCAAATCTGTTGTTCAGAGGAGGAGGGAGGAGGGTGGAGCAACACCGCTGAATTTCCACAAAGGCAAGCACGCACGGTTCTCTTCACTTTGTGTGCAAAGGCGGCTATATTCTCAGATTATGCCACATATTAACGTACGTTTAACCCCTAACACCTCTTCGGGTGTAGACCTGGCCTTATTTTTACCCATAATCCAGTGCAAAAGACAGAAGAGACCGTGGGGACCCCATTAACTGACAGCCACTCTGATGGAGGGCGTATTTCTAAAGGCTTTTCCCCAACCTTCCCTGGGAATAATAAGAGAGGTCAGAAAGTTGGGTGACTTCCTGCTGCAGAAGGCAGGGTCACAGCGCTGGTTGGCAGAAGTAGTCAGCACTCAGCGGACATGACTTGGAACACACACACACACACACACACATACACACACACACAGTGAAGGGACGGCAACCCATATTGCAGAACTTGTGTGATTTACACACACCAAGAGCAGAAGCTGGAAATAATTCAATAAATATAATGAATGAAGGCGCTACAGTGATTATCAGCCTGTTTCCGACGCTGACCTCTACCCATACGCAGATACGCACAGATTTATGGCCGCAAACATCCACTGATATGCACATACACACACAAACACTCGCGCATACACATCCATAAATAGGCAACTGATTTACAAATGAGCTGACCTGTGTGTTGGCCTTGCTCTCAGATAGGCTCACACCCCCACCAGGATGCATAAATCACAATGGACATGCATATGCATGAGCATCTGAGGAGGTGGGATAAGTGTGCGTCTGCATGTGTGCGTGTGCATGTGTGTGAGCACCAGCCAGCAGCAGTGTTTGTATCAGTCATTGAGGCTTAGTTAAGTGCCTTTTATTTCATTGAGTTAAAGTTAAGGACCGTGGACAGGCCTCTCTCCAGTGCGTGTTGCTTTTGAATGGCGAGAAAGCAAGAAAGAAAGAAAAAGGAAGAGAAAGAACTCTTAACTGTTCTTTTTTTCCCTCTTTTTAGTGGCATCCAGGGATAGCACATCACATTAATGGAACCTAGATGACGTTTCATGTCTCTTCTCTCTCTGGAAGAAGTGGTTTTGGTGTTGGACCTTTGCCTGATGTGTGTATGTATGATGTGATCTGCTTTAACCTCCTCTTGTTTTATGGACTTATACATGGCTCTGGATCTCACTGCTGCTAGATTAATTTACACACCACTCACACATGCTTGCCAAATCTCCCTCTGTCTCTCTCCCTCTCTTTCTCTCCCTCTCTCTTCCTCCCTCTCTCCTTCTCCCTGAAGACAGAGCAGAAATTGCCTGGTGAGGTAAATAAATTACTTCCATCGATTGCTGTAGTTGAAGAGTGACTTTATCACAGTTTGACTTGTCCAGATACAGATCAGCGTGTGACAGCATGTGTTTTTTATAATGTGCCACTGTGTCTACAGTACGCGTGTGTGCGTGAGACTTCGTTTACATGTGTTTGTGTGTGTGTGGGCTGCAAAAATCAGTGTAAAATCTACCTGATGGGTATCTCAATATATTAAAAAGCAATCGTTGGAATTACTGTATTGTCCATAAGTTGCGTGCGAGTATGTGTGCGTGTTAGAGGTCTAATTGAAACAGGCCGCCGCGTGCATATTGAAAAGCAGATGAATTAGGCTGGTTTTATTAGAGCGGGATCTTCCAGCCCACCTTGTGTCCAGGTGGGTTGTTGGCTGATTGAGTTTATCTCTGTCGTGTTCTCCATCAGTACCGGCCACTGATAAGAGCCGCAGATAGATAACATCCTAATACAGCTTACACTGATGCCTACTTCTGATTGGGTTTGTTTTATCTGCATATAGTGTGAGTAAAAACTTTCGGCACACCTTAACCCCCACGTCCCAGATGTCACTGCATGGAAAGAGGTTAAAAGTTCACCCCAAAAAATGTCCCAAGTGCAGAGGGTATGTGTGTGTGTGTGTGTGTGTGTGTGTGTGTGTGTGTGTGTGTGTGTATAGCAGTCTGGGACACATGCTGTTTTAATAGACGCTGTGCTGACGTTACTGCAGAGGCCAAGAAGCCACCGTTAAAAAGAAAGGATTTGGAAAAAGAGCGAGAAAAGGCCTCATCTGTTTGCATTAAACAGTGGAAGAACTGACCAGTGACGGAGCAAATGAGCGTCAGGCGGCTAAAAGATATCTGCTTTTCTGGCTATGTCGCTTCAGCCTCCCCGCCCTCATTCCCTTCATTCGCTGCGCTCCTCCTCTTATTATAGCTCACTTTTCCAAGGTTTATTCCTCGTGGAGGTAAGCGGTATTTGCTTCTTACCTCTGACTAAATGTATCTATTAATTAGCTCGACTCTAGTGCAGTTACAGTAAGTCCTCTACAGTATTTCTTTCTCTTAAAAATCCAAAAGGGAAGTAAGACAAGGTCGCAGCAGAAAGGATGAGAAACAAAAAACAGAGAGCTCACGAGCCAGCAGCCAGTGTTGTCGTCTTTTTTTTTTTTTTTAATTTCCACCTTAACAGCAGTCCTCGTGGTTTATTCTGACCAGTCTGTCTGTCATCTACAGTATCAGGTTCTTTTCTGCATCGGATGCTCCTGATTTGAGAATTAATTAGGCAGCGCGGTGGCGTCAGGGTTGGGATTTTGGGTTTGTTCGCTAGCTATTTTAGTAGCTAATTACTGAGGGGGAGAGTGTTAATTGGAATTCTCTTAGATAATGTGAACTCCTCTTCCCCTTTTCTCCCCCGCCTCCACTAAAGTTTAATAGAAAACCACAGCACTTAATAGACCTCTCCCTCTCAGACTCTTTGTATTTCTACAATTCTTTTATTATTTCTTTTTGTTTTATTTTGATGTTTCTGACAGTAGCTCAGCTGATGCCTTTGGGGACAGGAGATGTTTGGGGTCTGTGTGTGTGTGGAGTCCACTCTGTGGTGTGAGCTGTACTCAGAGGAAGTGACATACAGTAATCCTCTCAGACCTCATCGGGATATCGACTCCTTTTCTCTCCCTGACTTGCGCCATGTTGCTGTTCACAGAGACGCAGAGCTCTCAGAGGGAGAAGTAAGCAAAGGACAGGAGGGTATGTTAGATAAAAAAAAAGTAAATAAATAACGATGTGCAGTTCACAGAATGATTAATGTTCACTGCGTTTAAATTCTCTGAAAAATAAGTCATGAAAAACACAATTTTGATCATCTTGAGGCCTTGCTCAGTCTTTTTATTCATTTATTTTATGCGTAACTTTTGTTGCACTGATAATGAACAAAACTGGCCTAACCTGCATTTTGACTTAGCGCTCTCTCCATAGCCTGGGGCGCCGAAATGCTAATTCAGTGGCGCGTAAGTAAGGGGATAAAAACACAAAAAAGTGATTTTAATTTTAAAGAGTGTTCGAAATGAAACAATAGTTGCATTTGGATGTTGTTATAATTGGAGCGAATGGCTGACTAGATAAACAGACTTGGGTTGCTGGCGTAGGAGCACACACTTGGGGGTCTTTTCATAATCTGTGCTCTGTTTAAAAATTAAACTCCGAACCAGCAGAAAGCAGAGAAGGAGCAAAATTAATATACAGTGAGAGAAGACTAATCAGAGATCTGTGGTTTCATTGTAATTCCTCCATCGTCCTAAACTGTGACAAAAACATTATTTAACATCTTTACCTCCGCTTCAGCCACTCAGAAAGGCTCGCCGCTCACACACACACACACACACACACATGCACAAGACCTTACAGTATTTTAATATCACTGCTTGTATATTCTAATCCTGACACCACTTGAAATATAATTCCTTCCCCTATTTTAAATCATGGATGTGAAATTGCATTAAGGCAAGAGTGTGTAGGCATGAAAGCAGGGATGTTAAATGGACATATGAATGCAGGGTTGAATCCTAACCTATTAAGTACTTTCCTTATTATTTCTGAAAGTGGAGCGTGATAATTAGTTTGGTAGAAATCCTATAGCAGGGTGGAGGTATGGGTCTCAATAGTTGAGCCAAATTAATTTCTTCTGTCACCTTGAGCATATGTTCCTCTTAATAGGTTTAATTTATTTCACGGTGATTATCTTTTTTTTTTTTTTTTTTTTTTAACCACTTGACTGTGATGCACACATTCACGTCAAAACCCACTTCAACCTTCTGCACATGTGAACGGTGCATTCATGCCTAAATATGATAGAGCTGCACGGCGTCATTACTGCTAGGCTCCTGAGTCTTTGTGATCTGAGAGATGGCACTGTGCCGTTTTCCCAGGGGTCCCTGCTGCTGCGGCCCAGTTGTCATGTGATCCATGTGTCTGGCTAAGAGCTCCGTTTTTCTCAGGAGTCACTCCAAGTCTTTTTAGTCCTAAAAGTTAACAATCATTCCTGATGTTAAATCCATCAGGAACCTCCATGTGCCACGAGGTCTCTTTAATAATCTCCCCTGTGTGTGTGTGTGTGTGTGTGTGTGTGTGTGTGTGTGTGTGTGTGTGTGTGTGTGTGTGTGTGTTCTGAGGTTAGGTTGGACCATGGGAAAGTGGCATACCTGAGAGGATTAGAGTGATCCCAAGGACACTTTGCGTGGGACAGTATTCAAATACTCTTTCTTGTACATTCAAGCACGTTGCCATTTTTAACACCTTACACAGTCTGGACCTGGATCTCTGTGACTGTAGCTTTTCAGTATACCTTCAGTGTGTGTGTGTGTGTGTGTGTGTGTGTGTGTGTGTGCGTGCGCTGCCCCCCTCCCAGCCCCAGTGTGTATGGTTTGTTTTTGATCTGGCAGGGATCACTCTAGTTGCCCTGTCTGGTTTCAACTTACACTAGTAAATTACACCCAATCACTGAAATTACATCCTATGGACTCTGTGTGTGTGTGTGTGTGTGTGTGTGTGTGTGTGTGTGTGTCTGTGTTTGCGCGTGTGTTCCTTCATTGTTGACGTCATCTCGCAGAGATGTACTCAGTGTCAGCTTTGATTAGACTGAATGAAGTCCCAACTGTTTTTGTGTTTTCGTCATTTAGGGGAAGTAAAATGGAAATGCAGCTGTTTTCTCTGTGTGTGTGTGTAGTCATGCATCTGCGTGTGTGCGTGTCGGCGGAAATTGCTGTGTTGTGTGTGTGGCCTCGAGTGCGTAAGAGTGGTTGTCAGCTGGTAAGCGCAAAAGACACTTCGTGTAGTGAAGCTGAAGCGCAGAGTCTCCGTTTTCATTCGAGCGGCTGCAGTAAGGGAAGCTTGATGGGACAAAACTCAGACAGAGAAGCTGTAGTCTGCCAATTAGTGCACCAGATGTCAGTTATTGTTGGACTAGGATTATGGCAATAACTGCAATTGGCCAACGGTTATGAGCGTGTGTGTGCGTGTGTGTGTGTGTGTGTGTGTGTGTGTGTGTGAAGTGAACTAACTCTGCTGTGATAGATTTTAAACAATCTTCTTCTGGGACTTGCTCCTCTCTTTATTACACTCCTGGCACCTGCAGTGTTTTTCAGAATTCTCTCTCTTTCTTTCTCTCTTACTGTGTAGTTTTTCAGCATTTTGGAAATGTAAACACTTCTAAAATACATCCAGATGTTACCAGCTGTGCTCAGCCACCACAAACACTGGGCAGGGAGTGTGTGTGTGTGTGTGTGTGTGTGTGTGTGTGTGTGTGTGTGTGTGTGTGTGTGTGTGTGTGTGTGTGCCTCAAAGACTCCCTTCCCAAATATTCACTCTCAGACAGAAAAAAGTGATTGCCTGATTTTGTCATATATCTCTCCTTCTTTGTCTAAGTGTGAGCAGGTTTTCAAATAAGATATGTGTGCGTGTGTGTGTGTGTGTGTGTGTGTGTGTGTGTGTGTGTGTGTTTGTGTGTGTGTGTGTGTGCTGAATAAGACTATTATAGTTGTTAAAAGCTGCTGCAGGCTAACATTGGCTGAATTAAAGCCGCTATTAAATGCAGAAAAGTCAGAACTGATGCAGTGAGACAAAGACAGCAGTTTCATAAAAACATTGACCTTATGTTTGCCCCATTATCTCTCTGTCAGTCTCCTCTCTCGCTGTAACACACACACACGCTCATGCGCACACTAGTGCACGTACAGCAAGAGAAGCGTTTTCATGGTAAAGCTCCATTTAGATTCGTCCTTACAAGAGATTGGACTGAGTTCAACCACTTTGTGTAGGCGAAGTTTAGAAGGGTCTAATTGTAAGGTGAATGGTGTTAATGTTTGTTTATGAAATACCCTTTACTACGTGTACACCCACCCACACATACACACACACACACACACACACACACACACACACACACTTGTTTGAGTTCCAATTAGCAGATGTCCTTACCTTCCATAATAATATTATTACCCTTATTATCCTCGCTTTCACTTTCACACATGCTCCCATACACACACTTTTCAACAGGTGAATACATTGAATGTCAGCCTCATGCTATTTCAGATCTATCAGCATACACTGTATATGTGTGTGTCATGGTGTGTATGTGTGCATGAACATGTATTTGTTTATGCACCATGGCCATGCTGAAACCTCGCTCCTTGGGGAGTAATTAGAGGAGAGGTTTTCTGGCCCTTTTTTTCTCATTAGTGTGAATATGGAGCAAAACGGTCGAACTTCAGTTAGCACACACACACGCACACACACACACACACACACACACACACACATACAGATGCTGTGTATAAAGCAGAGGTCCAGATATTTGCGCGTTGTGAGGCTGATGCCATGACTTTAGTCTGGAGGTACGTGGTGTGCTTCTTTTGCCACAAGTCTATTTCAACCCCAGCTTCTCTGTATACATACACGCTGTGTGTTTGCGTGTGTTTGTGTGTGTTTCTCCCATTCGACAGCATCTGGCTGTAGCCTCACTCAGTCCTTCAATTCAAACTGCAGGTTGTTTGTTTGGGTTCGCCCTTACAAACACACCATTAGGCCTGCCCTCTGCACTGAGGACTATTCCTGGCTCTGGCCTCAGTTTAGCTCAGGCCTGCTGCCTGGCTCACTGGAGGTCCCTGCAGGCAAACCTCAAGTCCTACCAGAACCCAGGAAGATCCGAACCACAGCGCACCGCCCAGGCCACCACAGTGAAACTCTAGCCTGCTTCAACCAGGCTCGCCCCACAGCGAGCCTGAAATGTCAGCTGGAGGTTTTTAGTGTGTGTACGTCTGCCCTATAAGCACATCTTTTCTGATTGTCAACCCGTCATGATGCAACAAGTCCACCTTTTCTGCAAACAAACAGGTATGGACAAGAAAAAGGCTAGAGTCTTAGCAGCTCACACTCGCAGCCAGCGAAAAAAGGGAATAAGAGATGAAAAGAGAAGAGGAAAAAAAGAAAGAGAGTGAAAGCTGGCGGGGGAGAGAAAGAAAACAACAAAGGTGGTTAGGACAAAAGCAGTATTGTATCATTGAAATGACTTGTGAGTTGAAAGCCTTAAAAGTCCTCCCCAGAGCCAGGTCATAAAGCCCAGAGACGGGCTTGGCAGCTGAGGCCAGAGCCAGACAGGCCTGGCAGTCGAGCCCAGAGAGCTTCCAGTAACAGGAGATGTAAAAATCAATTTGCCGTGAAAAAGGTAAACAATCGGAAATGACAAATATGCAGGTTCTTTCCATCGCTCTTTTTTCATCTCTTGCTATTTTCACTGTTATTAAAGTAGACAAATGCAGGGGTGACTAGTCAGGAGTCATGTGGTGAGGGATCCCAGCAACCTTCAGGGGGGAGGGTGAGAGAGAGAGAGAGAGAGAGAGAGAGAGAGAGAGGGGTTTTTTCTCTCTCTCTTTTTCACTACCTGAACCAGTCAAGCTGGACTTTTACAGTCAGCAGTTGAAACACACACACACTCCACATTAGTATGGATGTTGAGATCGCACGCAAACGCACACATGAGGATACGTCAGCGCTCCTGATTAAAGAGGAGGAGGTCGATACAACTGTGTGGATGGAGGAACGATTGAGGGATAGGGGGATGACAGCCAGAGAGACTGAGGAGAGGAGGGGGGCTGAATCCTTGGGGGCCTGTTTGGTCGTAAGGGGCCCTCGGGGGCCCCAGCGGAGACCTCCATTAGGCGAACGATCCGAGCCTGGGGGAGCCGGTGCGGTGGCGGCTCTCTCAAGGCAGGGGCCGGTCTGTTTAGCAGCAGTTTGTCTGCATTGCTCATAGCATTGATCCAGTGTGGAGCCGCAGCCATAGGAAAGCTCTTTGCTGCTGAATAGGCCGAGCGGCAGCATATCGATGCGGCGTGAGTGGACCAATGGAGGGCCCTGCACCCTGTTGGTCATTTGGTTCAGACAGACAGATCTTGTTCAATACACACACCCCACAGCTGCCTCATGGCATGTTAAGTCTCGTTTGTGTGTGTGCGTCTGCAGAGCGCAGTGGCACATTCAGACGTACATGTGTGTGCGTGTGCAACGATTTGTGTCTTACCAGAATCTAATCCTCTTTCCTTTCTCCACTTGTCCCTCTCAGATGAGCAGATCTGCTGTGACTGGCTGGGAAAAAAAAAAATGAAAGGGGGGAAAAAAGAACAAGCGAGAAAACAAACATGTTTCCCAGGCCCCAATTAGCCCACTTTTATTGCCCCTAGATATGCTCCCCAACTCCTCCTCACTCCCCCCCTTCACTCTCTGAAGTCTGCTTACACAAAATGCTTCACATCATTGAGAGTGCTTAAACATCAGCAACAAAAAAAAGGTGGCCGGGGGGGCACAGAGACAGGAGAGGGAGGCAGGGATGAAGAGGGAGAAGTGCCACTTTTGTCCATCAATGTATTTTCTTAAAGTCTGTGTTTTTAAACGAGCACACCCGGACAGGGATTCTGTTAAGTAAGCGTGCGTACGAAGCGGCAGGAGGTTTGCTACCATCTCCTTGCATCTGTGTGTGTCGTGGCGCACTGTAGGATATGTGTGTTTTGTGGTTGTTGTGTTTGTACAACATCAGTCGTTGAACGCTCACAAACAAAACTGTTTGAACCGTCTGTGCAGAAGCCATCAATTCTTAATGAGATAATGACATGCTAACACACTCACAGCAGCAGCTCTGTTTACAGATGAAGACAAAACCACAAACAAGACACAGACATGCCGAGCTCTCTAGTTTTCCCGTCCTATGCGCTTTCTTCTCGCTATTTTTCCCCTCTCCTCTCGCTATGACTTTGTGCGCCGGCCAAAACTTAGCGAGAATAACAGGTGGGGAACATCTTGATGGTGTGTGTGTGTGTGTGTGTGTGTGATGTGTGCCTGTCTGATAGACACACACATACGCAGTAATGAGTCAGGCGCTATAATGTGGCTACAGACCAGATTCCCTAATAAGAGAGGAATGTTGTCCATGGCATCCAGAGTTTTCCACTGGAATCACACATTCATCCAGCCTGTTTCCTGCCCCCGGGTCTTCCTCTCAGCATGAACAGATGAGGAGAGGGAACCCTCTGTCTCCCTCTCCTTCTCCCCGCTCCTCACATTGTCCCCCGTCACCCTCCCTCGCCGCATGCCTTTTCTCATCCTTTTCATCACTTTTTCTTACCCCTCCATCACTTAGGGTCAGTTAACGTCTGCTTATTGGAGCTCTGTCTTCTCTCTGTCTTTGTTGGATCGTGCTAGTCTGGTTCTGGAGTGACACAGGCACATGACTCACAAAGTGAGTCAAACCAATTCAGGCTTATTGCTGAGGAAATGGTGGTGGATTAGGAGGAGAGGTGTCTTTCTCGGACTGGTACAGGAAAACACACGCACACGCGCGCGCACACACGTATGCACACATAAAGCTGAGTAAGAAAAAACCTCATCTGTGGTTCAGTGAATCTCCAAATTAATGGAACTCTTAGTCTAGCTGTGGAGCAACTTTAAACAAACCAAGACAGAAGTTTAAAAATTCACATTCAAATACTTTAACCTTGAAATCTCCCCTTGCCAAGGCACCAGCTCCCTCTTTTTTTCATCTGTTAAATGTTTGAGTGTTTGATAGTTTGAGGTCTATAGCAGAACCCGCCCGGGAATTAATGTCATTCATATGCCCTGCGGAAATTACTTTTGAAATGCATATAATCTAAAACATGCAAATGAGGCTGACTTTGTGCACCCTGTTTAATATGAATTATCATTTTCTGAATACCTATTATTACTGCGTACATTTCTCCAATTATATTGTTCTTTTTTTGTCACTTTTGCATAAGGACGCACATGTGCACATCAGGAACACCAGAAACAGGCACATGCACTTGCTCGGTCACATGCGTGTGCGTGCAGGCGCATACACACACACACACATACACAGCAGAATGTCTTTGTGATGGGTGTATTTTAATGAGGAGTAATAAGGATGGTAATGACCCAGTCCACTTCTCTCTCTCTCACTCTCTGTCTTTGTTACTCTCTCGCTCTCTCTCTCGCTCCTTCTGTTTCTCTGCCTCTCTCGCTCACTGCCTGGCACACAGCTGTTAGTTTACGTGAAGCCAATGGGAAGAGGAAGAGGCATCTCATTTAAAGGGGAAAAAAAAGAAGCCTAAATGTTCCGCCTTTCGCACATTCTGCACAAATTTGCCAGTCAAAAAGTCCTTAAACAGCAAATGAAAATAACAAGGCAGGAAATACAAGTGTTGCTCATCCAATTTTCATTAGGTGACTGAAATATTGATGCGTTTTAAAAGTGAACAGTGCATGTTTAGTTTGTCTCTTCCGTTTCTCTTCTGATGATAGAGCACTGTTATTAATGTCCTTGTCCAAGAGGCAGACATTTTTTTTTTTTTGCTCTTTTCTCCTAAATTGAATTGAAGGCATCCCTTTTTCAAACGAAATACTCTATTAATTTATTTATACTGTGCCATAAATTATTCTATTAATATTAGCATGTTCCAAATTAGTATGACTTCTCTCAATGTTCCTTCTACTTCTATTAATTAGCATGCTTGTCACTATAACAAAGATTTTTCTTTCTCTGATAAATTATAAAGGAGACATTTTTTAATACAATGAGAACCGCCTTAGAAATTATTAATATTTTAGTTGTGGCCTGTAAGACAAAAGTAAGGAGAAAAGAGCAAGAAGAACAGAAAACTAACAATTACATGGAATACATTATAGACTGTCACTGGTGTGCAAGAGTGTTGATTTTTATTTGGCTCTTTTGAAAGAAAAGTGTGCGTGTGTGTGAAAGTGTGTGTGTGTGTGTGTGTGTGTGTGTGTGTGTGTGCACGCGTGCGTGTGCACACGCACCGTCATGCTGAATGCTCAGGGATATCATCTTGTTTTAGCACTTTTGGGTAGGATGTGAATTAATTACCTCTGTAACAGCTTGGACCAAGTTCAAAAGTACTAAAATTCAATTAATTTGAAAAGTGGACATGCTATCATTTTCTCCGCATGTCTCCTTTAAAGTCTGGCCTGTTTTTACTGTGGACTTATTCAATTATATTTGATTAAACTCGCTCTGATCCAATCTATTAATTAACTAGGAAATGCAAAGTGCCCGACTTGAAAGCTGATGTTTAAAATTATATCATGTCCACTTTGATATATATTTATTTATATTTTTAACACCACCAGTTTTTAAATCCATTGTAACCCTTTATTATTGTAAGTCGCTGTTGCTCATTTTCAGGTAATATTAAATCTATTCTCTTTATCTTCCTTATAATGCAAATTCTGATTTTCAATGAAATTATATCTCACCTTAAGGCAAGTACAACAAATTTACCTCTTCGGAAAATATGCTTCCTCTGTCTATTTCTGCCACAATTTTGTCTTTTTCAAGGAATAAAATCCAAATTGTTCCTTGTAATTAAAGTTAGGAAGTTAGCAATTTATTTGATGAAGGTGGCGAGTGTCAGTGTGAGGAATGGAGCAGTGTCTTGTTAGACGTGTAGGTTCTCTCGATGTGAATTGAAGGATAGTCCTCTTTTTATGTAGTTAAAAGGCCTGAGCGTTCACGTACGCCTGACGGTCACGTGGCCCTGCGCAGACATGCACACATTTCCAGTCTTGTCCCCCATGTCAACCTGTTTTTTGGTACATGGTGCACTGAGGGTCAAACAGATCAAATTCACCACATCTGTTGCACAAATACAAGAATTAAATCTCCGTGTGCTTCAGCCTCAGTTTACTCATCTGTTTCACCTTCATGTCATTTGTCCATTTCCCCACTGACACCTTTTCATCTGTCTCTCTTAAAATCTTTATTCTTCTCCCTTTCTCTCTCTCTCCTCCCTGTCTCCCTCCTCCTCCCTTCCTCCCCCCTCACAGTGAAGGTCATTCTAATAAAGAGCTCTCGTAGGACAGAGCTGCTAATTGCTCCGCGGCGCTCTAGCTGGTTTCAGATCCAAATAAAGGCACATCACCTTTTTTTTTTTTTTTCCAAGCTTCTTTCCTTCTTGCCCTCCATTCCTCCACCTCCCCTCTTCACCTCTGTTCCACCATGTTAAATACAATCTGAGTATTAGCTGTGTGGACTGTCATAACCTGACCTCAGCCTCCGTTACCTCTCAGGACAGAGGGGAGATGAAGGGGAAAGCGGGGATTTTTCATCCTCATGATCACAGGATGATTTCCAACTGGCACACGGGCACACGCACACACACAAACGCGAGCTTTACCTCTTTAGGAATGTACAACCCGTGATTTTAGGCTCAGATAAATGAGGTGTGCATGAAGTCCGCTCCTTCTACAAATATTTGTGTGTGCGGTGTGTGTGTGTGTGTGTATCTTTGTGTCTGTCTTCAGTATTTTCGAACAGACAGCAGTCTGCAAGCTGGTAAATCACTTACTGCACTCTAAAGGAAGGGTCGAGGTGAAGGCAGGAGTGTATGTTTGCCCCGGTCATACACACATACGGAGCGATCTCATCGGTGCGGAATGTGCTGTGTGTTTACCTATGGCTCCAGAACCCACCTGACCGAGGGAGGCTAATCTTTATGGGCTCTGTAAACAGGGACTTTGTCTTCAGAGAACTGCAGGCGGGCAAGCAGACACACAATTCACACATGGACGCGCACACAGACATACATGCCAGAGAGGAGAGGAAAGAACGTATATGGCAGGTTTCATACTGTACAGGCGATACACAGAAAAGCACACGTGCAGAGGCTGCATGCACACGCAAATTCTCGCTTGGATACTCAGACGAAGTGAACGCCATATGGCAGACAGTCCTGCAGAAGTATAGAAGAATTCCCCATGTTTATATAGCAGGGGATTTTCTTATCATCTGCACTCTTAGACCCTCTCTTCTTCTCTCCACTCCCCCAACAACAGCACTGGCTTCTTCATTAGCCAGCTGCACAGCATGCTGGAGGTCAGACGATAGGCCAGTGCTGCTAGCCTCTCTCTCTCCGGGTTGACGATGCGCTTTGAAGCCAGCCAGCCAGCCAGTAGTAGATATTGGCCCACATCTTACTGACTATCTGTCTGTGGGATAATGGAGTTCACCTGTTAGCACTGGAGCGGGGCCAGGGCAGCCGCAGACATCTAGCATTAGCCCTTTGCTGTTAGCCAACCTGTTAGCGCTGGCTGCCAGCCAGAGTAGCCTGGAGCGGTGCTGTTAGCTGCTAGCTTCAGCTCTGTGTGGAAGACTACCTGGCTGCTCTGGTCTGGTATCCTGCTGCAAATCTGGCTAGCATGTAGCAATGGCCAGCTGCTGAGGAAACAACCAAACTTGGACAGGGAAGTGATGGAAAAAGAATTTGTGCAGTATGTTTTTTATGTGCGTGCTCACTCGTGTGAGAATATGTGTGTTATTTCTTCAGCTTTCCTCTGACCTCATTCTCTTTTTATTGAAGCTAATACACGTCAGCTCAGAAATGCCACGCAGATATCCCTCCTATCCCTCTTCCTCTCCCTCTCCCTTCTGTCATTCTTCTGGAGTCCGGAGAGTAAAGAAGATGTCTGAAACATATAGATGTACAGAGCGGGGCTGTCGTTGTTGACTACATTTGTGTGTTTCAAGCTTAGATTACACGATTTTAACACATTTATGAAAGAGCCGTAATTTCAAATGTACTGAGATTCAATAAAATGCATCACTTTTCTCAACCATTTACTGACAAAATGTGAAAAGCATTCAAAGGGAGTAAAAAAATGTGTTTCTCATATAGGCAATTGAAAAAAACTGAAAGGAAAAAATAGCAAGAGAAAGCTTCACCTTGTACAGCGGCTGAATTGCAGTGACGCAGTGGTGCAGATTTGCTTTAAAACACGCACAAACTGTCAGTTATTCATTTGCATTGAGGGTGATGTTGTTCTTTGAATCAACATGTCTTCTCATGCGCAAGAGAGCCTAGTTAGTTAAATATTTAAATATCTGCTTGCAGAGAGAGATAAAGAGAAAGGTGCTTAAGTAGCAGGATGTATAGAAAGGTGCAGAGCTGTGGTGGAAACTCTGCCCTGAAACTACGACCGTACACCTTGTCAACACTTTGTCTCTCCAATAGTCACTCCTGCAGTTTCACTACAGGAAGGTTAATAGTACAACCGGTGTTTACTTATCTCTTTTCTTTTGCGCATACATCTCCACTAAGTGCCTCGCTGTACCAGACTTTTTTTTTTTTTATTTCTTTTCACTTTGTTCAGTGTTTCTAGTTGCATCTCTCGCACGTAAACCTAAAGAGTGATTAATGGAGACGGAAGAGCCCAGACCTGATAGATGGGTTTGTTCTTGGGTTTGGGGTTAAAGAAGATTCCCTCGGGGCCACTGTCACGGTTTACTTAGTGGAGGAGTCTTTGCCAGTTTGCAGGGCGAGAGTGAGAACATGGGTGTGTAAGTGTTTACTAAGTTATGATCTGACTATGTGTGTCTGTGTTCATGTTCCGTCACAGAAATAAAATAGCTCAGGCCCTTTGTGATGCTTTTAAGAGACGCATCCTGGAGCTCCCCCACTCGCTCAGTAAATAGGACATTTTGTGGTCACAATGACAGTTCGCGACTGTCAATTATAATTAAATGAAGCCCCTTCGGGTGTAACAGCTAAAGCAAATATTTTGTGAATCCACACAGCCACTCATTGTGAACAGAGGCTCCTCCAAATTCTGTTTCCTGATTACAAAACAGGTTAGAGCTCCAATTCCTCAGATTTGTGTCTGCGGGAAGAGTGTTTCTCTTGCACACAAATATTGATTGAACTATCAAAGATCATAGAAATAACCTATGTGGATTCTATTTCAGGGTGAAAACTTTAATGTTTTCCAGGGTTGAGCCTGCCACTAGTTACCAGGCATAACCAGGGGGAGAAAGACAGCATGCAGCGAGTAGGAGAAAGACGGATAATTCAAGAGTCAGATGAAAGTAGATAGATGATGGAGTGTAGATACTGGTACAGACAATTTTTTTTCCCTTACCCCCCTCCCTCCTTCTCCCTCCTTCTCCCTCCTCTCCCTCCCACCCTTATTCCCTCAGTTCTTTGCCTAATAAGCAGCGTTCCTGCGAGCTGATGCAAGGCGGAGGAAACAGAACAGGCGTTCTGGGACTGCTGGAAATATTCCCACATGAGGCATAACATGATAAAGACTTATTATCTCACTAAGCTGCTGTAAACACAGATGCACACATAAATACACACTGTACACAACCCTCTCTCTCTCTCTCTCTTTCTCTCTCTCCCCCACACACACGCACATTCACAGAAAGTGAAACCGGTCCGGCTTTACGGATCTGACGAGCTGTGACCAGGAGGAATCTGACAGAGCCAATCCCCTCCAACAAAGCCTGAGAGTCAGCAGTTGTGAGCCAGCTCGCTGGGCATTTGGCTCGGCTTGTTTGAACTCCACACACCCAGAGCAGTGGGAAGGAACAGAGCGAGCGTTCTGATGATTATTAGTGCAAAATTTTTTGGGAACATCTGAACAAGCTGACGTGTCGAAACAGGACTCATCCCAGCTCCTCTCCGCTCGTCAATCACACAAGACGCACACACACACACACACACACACACATATGCACCCAGTGTTTGCTGTGAGCTAATCCATTACAGTACAAAGGTAGTTGTCAGCCTCTTAGACAAACACACACGTATACATCAGAGTCATCAGAAACATGTTGAGTCCCATTTCCCCTCTTCTCTTCTCCATCCCAATTAAAAGGCAGAGGAGGCCTTTTATTTCGCTCTCCTCCAAACGCATTCTTTATCTCTCTGATCTGCGCTCCTCCTTCCCTCCCTCGCTCGGTCCCCTCGGGGTAGTGGGAATGTCTCTCCCAACGCGCTCTCAGGTCAGGGGTTCAGGTGGAGGGGGTCTGAGCATGTAGAGAAAGCGAGAAAGAGACACACAGATAGAGTGAGTAGCGGGTTGAGGCAGGCCTCTGCACGGGCAGCTCCTCTTCGCTGCCAGAAACACTTAAACTTAAAGCAGTGTACGTGTGTGTGTGTGTGTGTATCATAGCCCTAATCAGAGACTTCAGGGTAGATTTATGCCCCTGCCTTTTTCCCGACCTCCATTACACCAGCTTATATACACCCATTACAGGATATGACAGAGTACACACCCTTTAGACGAGCATACCACACCGCCTGTGTGTCTGTGTGTGTGAAAGAGAGGGCATTCGCTCCCATCTTTACACACTCCCCACTTTCCCATTAGGTCCTTGTCCACCTGCGAGCTCTATCTCTCTGTCTGTCTTTATCTCTCTTCCCCTCATTGCTAATAAGGTCAATGAGGAAGAGTAAGAAGCAGATGGGTGTACAGTACATTACAGTCCAGCGCAGTATAGTGTGGGCTAGATAGCAGGCCGGTGATTCATGCTTAGTGAGACGTGTGATGATGTGAGGAGTTTCTACTGCGCTGCAAAGTCATTGGAGTGTGCGGCGGGATCTGTTGATCACTCTGCACGATGCTTTGCTTCATAATATTACCTCAGGGAGCAGTTTGACCTAGCAGGGGGTCTGGACGGAGGCGGGAGGAGATGGAAGGAAGGATGAAGAGAGGAGAAAGTGCTGGGAAGAGGAATGAGGTTGGAGATTAAGCGACTAGCTTTAAATGTCACAATAACGCTCGACTTCTCAGTCTTAACTTCACAGGCGGATGGGTGCCAGGAGGGAGACAGAAGAGGGTCAATGGGGAGGAAAAAAACTGCAGAGTGATTTGTGGTTTTCAGACAGGCGGCTTGTTAGGCGAGAAGTCTGGTGAAGTCTGTCCATAAGCAGCCTGTGCTTTTAAACATTTACTTCACCCAAATAATAAGAAAACACAATTGACAAAACAAGTTCTACTCAGCTGTCAAGGTCAAGAATGTTTCAGTCTCTTTTAACCCTCAGTGGTATCAAGCTATACAAAAAATTTTTTTGTTTTATGTGCCCAGGCCTTGAGAAATCCACCTCTTAAACATTCTAATACAATGATGGTGAATGGAATTTTGTTTGTGCAGCTCAAAGCTTTGAAAAATGACATTTGAACCACTAAACAGTATTGTGTCTTTCCATAGTAAAAATGTCCATATTTCTTGGCATACGCCTCGCCGACTTCAGACAAAGTATGAAAAGACAGTTTGCTGTAGATTTTTTAAATTCTATTCACTTCCATTGTATTCAGGCAACGGCAGACAAATCAGACAAGAAAACCTTGAAAATTATAGCCAAACTATCTGCATGGCTAGATACCGTTCGTTATGTTTTGAGGGATTTGGGTGGAATGACCCTTTATATAGCGTGCACATACACACACACACACACACACACACACACACACGGACGCACACACAGACGTGCTCAGGTCCCCGTCCCTCAGCAAGCATCTGGCAGCATTCCATTAACAGAGCCACCAGCACTCTCTCACACCCTCACCTGCTGTCAGAGTCTCGGAGAAAAACACACACACACACACACACACACACACACACACACACACACACACAGAGGTTCACCTGCTCTTGCCTCAGAGGAAAAGAAAAGTTAGATTCTCTCATCAAATGCCTTTTATTGTTTCCCCAGAAGGCATGGGTTGTACGCCTCTGAAAAACGCCTGCATACACACACACACACACACACACACACACACATACACACGCAGCAGCACAGAGACAGCGGGTACAATGCCTCGATGGCGTTTTGTGTACCCACCCTGGGTTGCTGGAATAAAAGCATTAGAACTTTCCCCTTAAAAACTATATGCGCTCCCGTGTGTTAATTTCTAAAACTGGATGAGGCAGAAAGACGAGATTGAGCTTGTCATTAGGAGTTCACAGCCTGCGTGCTTGTATGAAGGTTTGTTTTGTTTTGTGCTCGCTGCCTTGTGTGTGTTCTGCACACGTACGAGTGTGTGTGTATCTGTGCCTCCTCTCTCCCACGCTCAGGCTCCTAACGATGGCAAATGCGCCTGTGTGTTTGCGAGGCGTTGTTTCTCAAAAACAACAACACATCCAGGAACGGCTCGTTTTGTCAGGTTTTGTGGAAGGAACACGCTCTAATTAGAGAGGCCCTATGAAGGTGCATCAAACAGATCGTTGTCAAAGACCAACCTGCTCATGGCTCTCACACAGCGCACACATGCCACCTCTGATTATTGGAGAAATGTCTGTGTTATTTAACTATATAGCAGAGTATTAACAGCCTTGTCAGTTTAGATTTGCTGCACGTCTGATCCTAATCCATGCGTACGCTCCTAGACACACATTTACATGACAGACAAAAAAAAAGTGTCTGCTTCAGGTGTTGCTTTGTGGCTACTTGGGCATGTTTGTGTGCATGTGCTTCATGACCAAAAGCTCTTTTCTCAAAGTACACGTGCACACACACACACACACACACACACACACTTACATGCACATAAACGCGCAGTTCCCCTCTCTATCTCTGCGTGTGTTTACTTTAGTTTTGTGCCTTGTTTGTTCACTCAGATGGGAGCAGGCTTTCTGCTCAAACTGCCCTGGTCACTTTTGTTCAATCTCTGTGTTGTCTTGTCCCACCCCTCACTCTCAGGTGCCAGTGATGATGGTGGAATCAGCCTCTGAGACCATTCGAACGACGCCGTCCAACCAGAACGGAGTCAGCAGCCTCAGCAGCCAATCAGATGGAGGGGGAGGTAGAGAGGGCGGGTCAAACGGAGACACCAACGGAGAGATCAGCCCGGTCGACTTACTGCACCTGCAACAGCAGCAGGTGTGTGTATGTATGCATGTGTGTGTGTGCGTCTGGACCTGTGTGTGATTGACATCGTGTTTACAGATCTACTTATACGTGCTTGTGAGACTTGTTTTGCAACATCTCCTACTTGTGCAACCCGTGTGTGTATGTACAGTACATTGTCTAGAACAGCATGTACACACCAGGGCGTTACATAATGTACAGATGTGACAACACGCAGTCGACCACACTCTGGTAATTGTCAGCCGTGCTTGTGCGAATGGTGAAAAGCTCTGACAGGTTGGCTCGTCAGTGCTTTAATTATCCACCGTTCATAACGTGCCAACTAATTCCACTGGGACAAAGTTCACCATAATAATTCATACACACAAGGTTCCCACTGATATATTATTACACATTACTGGCTGGGAAAAAATTAGTAGGCATACCTGCCGTTTAAGCTCTGCCTCGGTGAGAGAGAGGCCATTTTGTCCTGTCCGTTGTCGGGGTCAGACATACGCTCACACACTCGCACAATGGCATGCAAACACACATGAGATATAGGACGCTCAAGGAGTGTGTGCGTGGGAGAGTCTGTTTTATATTTTCTGTGATCCATGAAGTGGTGTTTGTGTGTGTTTGACACGTCAGCGTGCAGTGTCTGTAGTTATGCTATTTATCTTGCCTCCTGTGCGTCAGTCCCCCCTCCATACACACGCTCGTGCCTTCACACACACACAAGGACAGACAGACACACACACACGCACGCACGCACGCACACACACACACACACACACACACACACACACACACACACACTGGCCACTGTGTCAAATGGAATTTCCAAACTTCCCGGAACTTCTTGGATGAAATTCTACATTTTTATTTCTCATTCTCCCCAAAAATCCACATAGTTCTTTCCTGATTACTCTCTGAAGGACCCAGGACTCCACACGCACGCACGCACGCACACACACACACACACACACACACACACACACACACACATTTTAAAGCATTTTTAAATGTTTTTTCACCCAGAGGTCTCTACATTAGTCATTCATCCATAACTGCACAAGAATGTCTGCTGGGTGTTGTCATCTAATGATGGAAACTGACTGGTTCATGTTTTTCAGCCATTGATGTGGCATTTGTTGCAATTGATGAAGAGATTAGGAGAGAAGAAATTGCCCTATTTATGTACTGGCTGTACAAGCATGTAGTCAATATTTATAACTCTATAACGCTCTCATTCTGTGTGTGTGTGTGTGTGTGTGTGTGTGTGTGTGTGTGTGTGTGTGTGTGTGTTGTGTCTGCTCCATCACAGAGGGTTAGTGTGGGTTCTGGGCCCTCTGACACCAGCTGAGTTACTAGTCGAGGAAACCCAGGGGGGAAAAATCAGGGTTTCCTCCCTGCTGCTAAAATTATTCCCCCTAATTCTAATGATGGAGCCTTAGGTGAATGAAGAACACTCAAGGCCCTTCACTCCTGTCCTGCTCTCCCTCCTCCTTCCTCTGACTGCATCCTCACCCTGCTTCCTCAGCAACCTTCATCCGAGGACACACACACACACACACACACACACACACACACACACACACACACAGCCATGCACAAATGCACATACATAAACACCAAACCTGTAGCTCATACAAAGCAGGTCTTTATTCTCTCGGACGTGTCTCTGCTCTCTATGTTTTTGCACCTGTGTGTGTGTATATGTGTGTGTGCACGCTGGTATTTCCTCTCTTGAGCGGGTTACCAACCACAAACATACCTCCCTCTCTCTTTCCATCTTTTTCTCTTCCTCTCTCCCCTGTACTTCTTTTTCCCTCTATCCGCTGTGGGCCATGAAAGACAAGCACAACCTTTCCTCCAGATCCCAACCCTCACCTCACAAAAACTGTTACATCCACATACCGTACAACAGGCAGTGGTAAATACAAAGTCATTTATTGTACACAGTCTCTATTTCGAGCTTTCTGTTCAAATCTGCACATAATGAAACGATTTGAGTTGTCATGAGGCAGAGGTGTGTCTTTCCTGTACTATGGATATTTTTCTGTAACTCAGCCACTGTTATGCTTTCTGCCACTGCAGCCTCTTGCTAGTTTAAGGCTGTTTTACTGGCCAGTTGGGTGGAAAGTAAGCATATGATATGAAGATAAAGTGGTCAATGTTCAGAAAACTCCAAATTTTCTTCTTTCTTTTCATCTTTATTTTGTCTTCTTTTTTTTTACTCCCTCTCTCTATATGTCTGTGAGTGTGTGTGTGTGTTCGCCCTTGTCATCTCTGCTCAGTATTACCAGTCCTTCGGTTGCCGTCACACATCTCTCTACCCCCCGCCCCACCTCTGCCTCACCCCCTCCTCACCCCGTGGATAAGATGGGAGTTCTGTGCCAGTGAGCACTCCAGAGTGGCTGCACTGATATCACAACCAGCTGATTCTTCTTTATTCATCTCTTTCATTTCTCACCTTTTCTTCTCCCCTCATTCATTCTCCATTTAAATAAAAGAAAGTGAAACCTAAGAACAAAAAAAAATCTACTTTTATTTATGGGAAATTCAAGGCCTCGAAAAAGCATTGAAATATGCTCAGTGAGGAGGTTGTGTTGTGTGTCCAGTTTCAAACTAATACAGAACAGGGTTCATAACAGAGTATGCGACTTATTTTCTCTCATCCTGACCATTTCAATCAGAGAGCAGACCAGTTTTGGCTATTTTGAAATTAGTCTTAGCTCACATGTCAGATAAAATTTTAAATTCTCTCACACTCACACATTTCCTTTTCTGAAATCCGCAAATACATCTCTCTGTCCACAAGATCTTTAACTTTTTTGGTCCCTTGTTCCATCACACTACTCGATTTAATCCAGTTTTGGTGTAGTGGTGCTGGATGGCCATAGAGGCTGTATTTTTAGCTT
This sequence comes from Chaetodon auriga, assembly GCF_051107435.1. Taxonomy (NCBI): domain Eukaryota; kingdom Metazoa; phylum Chordata; class Actinopteri; order Chaetodontiformes; family Chaetodontidae; genus Chaetodon; species Chaetodon auriga. Next base: position 13,253,842 of record NC_135075.1, on the reverse strand, counting down.
GTGCCCACCACTCACAACCTCAATATTACCTGATACAGACAGCACCTATACTGACACTGGTTACCTGACAACATTGTATAAGAACCTGCTCCCATGCTTCAACCTGAAAGTCTTGTATATACTTCCTCCTCCTCCTCCTCCTCCTCCTCGTCCTCGTCCTCTTGTTCCTCTCTCCTCCACGCTTGAGTCTCTCACCTGAAGGTGTAGCGCAGACTAGTGTTGGTGCTTAAACACCAGTGCCAGTGTGCACTGGAGCAGAAAAGACACACACACAGAACTCCTGACAGCATGGTGTTGTCAGAACACAAAGCCGTCTTTTCCGAGGGCCCCTTGGGAACCTGAGCGAAATCACAGCCATCTCCAGCCGTCAAACCCCTCCACTGGCCTCTCTCTGTCTTCTATCTGTCTCTCGGTGTGTCCGTCTTTCTCAGATTCTGTCCTCTGCTCTCGAAATGTTTTGGTTTTTCTCACAGACTGACAAACAGACAGATAAAAGAGGGTCACAGGTAGATGCTGTAGATGGTCTGGATGATGGGACATACAGCCAGAGAGAACTGAGGTAAAAGGAGGGGCAAAGAGGCAGCACATTGGGGGTGGGGGGGGTGGGGGGCATTGGTGGGGTGGAGAGGAGGAATACAGGGATGAGGGAGGGGTGTAATGCTGAGACGTGTCAGAAAAGGGCGCCTGGGCCTCCCTGTGGAATGTGGCCTGTCTGCCTCCCCAGAAAGAACAGAGCAGGAGAGAGCGAAGAGAGAGGGAAGAGAGGGAAGAGGGGGCGAAGACCAGTTCTGCCCCATCATCGAGCAGGGAGGAAGGGAAAACAAAGAGCGGAGTTACAGGGCGAGAGGAAGGAGAGGTGGAAAAGTGAGAGTGCAGTGGAGAGTGTGTGGCACTCAGTTGAGGTGCCGGCCACGGGTGTAGACATGAAATGATGCATAGCAGAGGAGAAATGTAAGCAGGATAAATCCTAACAAACCTCAAAGTTTGTGTGTGTGTGTGTGTGTGTGTGTGTGTGTGTGTGGCTGGGTGGAGGGTGCTCTGACGAGAACCAGGTGTCTTCAGTTCTTTCCTTTTCTTTACGTCTCCCCCCCCTCCTTTTTTTTTTGCAGATGTGAGTCCACACTTTGAGCACCGTCACTTCCCCTCTCTCCCCTCTATTCTCACCCATTTCTCTCTCCTCTTTTTCCCTTTTGACTCGCCATCAATTAATGGCCTCTGGTGTTCCAGCAGCTACAGTAGTCGTGGCTGGTGATGACGGCAAGAGAAGAGGGGAAAGTAGGAGGGAGAGAAAAGACGGAGAGATGGTGACAAAAAGGTGCCGTTTCCTCTTAGGAGTGCCACTCATCGGCCGGCTTCGGCAGCCAGGGAGAGCTTTTTTTCCTCTTCCTCTCTGTCTTTTTCTCTCTCTCTTGCCCTTAACTTGATCTTACGTACGTGCAAATAGAAAGTGAGAGGCAGATTGTAGCGGTCTCCCCTCCCCAAGGGTTTAAAAGACACGTTGGTCGAGAAAAAGGCAGTTTCAGAAATTGGTTTGGAGCTTCGATCCCCGCTCCCATTTGTCATAATCTATTTTTTCCTCAATGCTTTCCCCTTTTTCCCTCTCTCGTATACACACACAGGCAGTTACGCACATGCACAGAGCTGATGTGAGTTAATGAAGGGTGTAATTAAGGAGCCACAGTGATGACTGGAGATCAGGGGGAACCGATACAGATCTCAGATATACACAAACACTGATGAAAGATAGCCGTTCAGAGTGTGTGCGCATGTGCAGGAGTGTGCGTTTGGGCTTGATGCCGGGGGTGCTTTTGCGGACAGATGTATGAGAGTGGTGTTGTGTGTTAACGGACGTTGAGAGACGCTGGATGATTCAGATAACGTATGGCTTCCTGTTAGATTGGCTAGACTCTGTAATCACGGCCTGGATGGATGGAGGTTGGGGAGGTTTGGAGACACATGCGGCTCTCCAGCTTTGGCTGCTTGGCTTTCGCTAAATTATGGGAGGTGAATGTTGGTCATTGGGACAGTTATGTCCCGTTTGACCTCCAGCTCTCCACTAGGGTTCACTTTCAGGTCAGGAGTGCAGGCGAGGCAGAGGTGACGGGCTGGATAGAGAAGAGGATGAGGAGGTGAAGAAGAAATACGTTTTCTCATTTGTTAGCACAGTGGGATTTAATTTCATCACATTATGCTCCCGCTTTGTGCATCTGCCTGACAGAGTGCATCCCATGTGTGTCTGCGTGTGTCACTTTCCTGTCTGTATGTCCCGTCTGCATGCGTAACCTGTGTGCGTGTGTGTGTGTGTGTGTGTGTGTGCCTGTCCGTCGTGTGTGCGGGCCAGTAAATCAGTCCCAGGCCTCTCTCTGAGTGCTGTCACCTCCTAAAAGCTTTCCCTCGGTCTGGGCCAGGCCTTCCTCTTTATGTTTGAGGTCAGTATAGTTCACAGGTCACCAGAGGTCATGCTGAGACAGAGGAGGGGCAAGTTGGGTTGCCTAGCATCGCAGAACACCCACTGCTGTAACAGCGGTGATACAAAGAGACCTATAGAACGCCGACTTCCTCCAGGAGTCCTAAAAGCACCAGCAGCTCCCTTTATCTGTCGTCTTTGACTTTTTTCTAAACGCTGTCGAACTCTGCGTATGAATCTGCTTCAGTTGATCGATAAAGACGACGACATGGTACTACGTGCTGAATATTTACATTTATTCATCCATTCATTCTTTATACTGCTGTTTCTGTTCATGGTTTGGGGGGATTTGAGACATGCACACATTTTATCACATACACTTTTGCATGACTGATTGTAAACATATGCACACACCTGCACACAATGCCACAAACACACCTGCAGATCCCTTGGCGATTAATGCATTTCACATGATTCCCCTTCCTCATATTTCTCATTCAGTGATTTTTTCACACATTGCGACCTAATTCTGAGATGTTGTATTTATGAGCGGCCATAAAATTTCTTTACTGCTTTTTCCAGCCAGGCCATTGACTGTTGGAGAAGAGTTTGAGAGCAGATTTTTGTTTAGTCGTTTCACTTCCTTTTGTATTTCTCTGCTCTGTGACCTCCATGTACACTTTCACTCTCGAATCACAGAGCATTGTTCTTGAGGGCCTGTCGTGGTTTGACAAGTTTCTGAAACCACAGCTAATAATTTTCACACTGATGTGACTGAAATTTTCTGCTTAATGATTAAGTTTATTGTCAAAGGCGATCCAAGGAAACATGCTACAAGGCTACCAGTGTTGTGGATAAAGAGTAGACGGACAGTAGACATGGTCCACCAGGCCAGCTCAGCTCAGCCAGCATGGATGCAGTCACGGTTGGTTGACCCAACCAGCCAAGAGGCTCAGAGACAAGAATAGACAAGATAGCAACAGAAGAAGGATGTGTGTGTGTGTGCGTGTGTGTGTGTGTGTGTGTGTGTGTGTGTGTGTGTGTGCGCGTGTGTGTGTGTGTGTGTTTGTCCTGTCTCTGTTGTGGAGACTGAGTTATACACACATCTCTGGGCACCTGAAGGGGTTAGGTTGGGTTTGGTTGCCATGGGAGTGTTTGGAAGCACTTACACCGGGCAGGCCGAGCTGCACTGTGAGGTAAATAACACACACAGACACGCATACACACATACACACGTGTGCACGCTCACACACGAACGGGGTCGGACGCTCTTCATGGAGAAGTTTCTGTTTTCTGAGGGAGGAAAAAAATCGATTGTTGACTCTCGCTCTTCAGAAGGTACCGCCATGATGACTGAAGCCTTTTTAAGAGGTCGCAGGTCGGCGAACGTAGCCGCATGACCTCATTACTACCGCTCGTCAGTGGCACTGGGTGTGACTGTGTGCATGCGTGTGTCTGTTCTCGTTGGTCACCATCCACTGCTTTCTGTATCGAAGGACAGCAGCCGTAGTTGGTTTTAATTGATGTGTGCTCAGATGCAGTGTCTCAGACTTCATTAGGGGCGAGGCACTCAAAAAAGAGAGCATTAGTTTACAACCTCCACCCACACAGGTCAGAAAACCCTCATACCTCGGCCCCAGTCCCTTCTCTTTTCTTTTTGAGTCCTTAGTCCCTCATTCCGCGACTCCGGCCTCAAAGAAGGAGACGGACACGGGGAAGGGGAACGAGACAAAGTGAAGAGTAAAGACAAAATGTGCAACGCTTACAAGGCTGCTAGGCAAGTAGTTACCCTGGAAACAGTGGAGAGCCCGGGGTGCACACGGTGAACACACACATATACACACCACGCACACAATGGCTGCAGAGGCCTAAAGTGTTGCTAATTAGCTAGTCTGTGCTGCTTCTTTGTGTGAGCCATTTTAAAGGAGAGATTAGAGTCAACAGGGAGGAGGAGAGGAATGTAGCTCTTCTCTCTCTTTGCTTTCTTCTTGAGCTCTGGGACAGTGTGTGACGGCCTTTTCTTTTTCTTTTTTTTTTTTTTCACCTGACAGCCAGAATGCATTTGTTGTCTTGTCAGTAAAGTTTTCCATCACTGAAAACATTTGAGTACAGTGAAGCTTCATTTGAGACGAGGTACGGTAGCACTTCGGTGAAACCTAAATTGCAGCTTCACTGAAATATTCTGAAATAATAACGTGGGTATTTGTGAAAGCTTGTTCTCCGTCGTCAGCCAACTTTGGAAAGTTAAGATGTCATAAACACTGCACTAAATGTTTGCTCATTCGAGGACAGATTTCCCAAAGAAAACATCTGTTTTACATGATAACATTTGACTCACTATTTTCACTGCTTTATAATTGATATCAGACAAGTTACTCCTAATTTAAAGTGAGAAAAAGGAGAAAACTTGTAATTCCAAATAAGGGGTTTAGTTGATGTGGATGAATTGGTGGTGGTCATTGCTCTTGTTGTTTGTCCAAACGGGCTTAGTTGTAACAGTTGTCTAGCAGCGTCAGCACTCTCCCAAGTCTCTGAAAAATGTCATCGTAGTGATAAAAAAAAATACCCAAATCAGCAAAAATAATATGCCACAAAAGTTTTTAAAGAAGAGAAAATTGTTCCTGGCTTTCAGTCACTTTAAATCACAAAATGTGCCCGTTCACATCTGGTTGGATTGATCCTCATAGTAAATCAAATGGTCCGGCTCGTGCACACACTTGCCCGTTTCCCCTGTTTGGAGCACCCCACCCCTGCTTCTCATTTGGGGAAGTTAAAGATTTTGTGCTTGTTTAGAAGTTCAAGCATACAGCAGCCAGCCTTTGTTGTGCTTGCCCACTTCCGCCGTTTGTATACGTGTGTATGTATGTGTGCACGTGTGTGTGTGTGCGTGTGTGTGTGTGTGTGTGGTAAGGGTGGGTGTGAGGGTGTGTCCATCTCCACAGCCACAACCAGGTGTAAAAACCCTCTGAACCAAAGACATGAAAGAGTTTTATTTGCATCGAAGTGGGCAGGCAGGCTAATACTTTTACAGGCCACTGACTAGGAACGTGTTTTTCTGTTTAACCGATCGGCGTCTGAGTGTGTAGGTCCGTCTTCATGTGCGTATGCGTCTGTGTATGCATGTGCACATGGCAGACAGTCTCTGTTTGTGTATGTATGTGTTTTCCCTCTGTCTCCTGAGCGCAGTCTTGGCAGTGTCTTGCATGTGTTATTAGTTTGATTTTTTTTTTTTTTTGGATATTAATAATAACAGTTAAACGGTTTCCATATGTGAGGCCTGGTTGCCAGGCTAGTGCTATCCTCATCATGGGCTGGCCTCGCACAGTCTCCCCTCTTAGGAGTTGCTCTTGTTGGGCAGGAGAAGCAGCTTAAACTCTGGAGATCACCCAGCTAACACCTAACACCTAAGTGGCCTTGTCTTCCCAGGAGCATGACCAAATTACTTAACTGCCCTACCTTATTCAGGATGAGGGCTAAATATTACAAGGTACACTGTGTGTTTGTGTGTGTGTGTGTGTGTGTGTGTGTGTGTGTTTTCCGCTGTGGGCTGGGTCTGTCTGGAGTGAGACCTTCCTCTCTTGCCAAACGAGCTGTGTTGAAAACCGCAGGGAAACTGCATATGTGTATATAATGTATGACGTGTATTTGTGTGTGTGTGGAAGGAAACTGCTGTAGAGCTATTTGCCATCAATTAGCGGGCTGGACTGAGATGAGGCCAACAATACAGAGGGAGCTGCTTTTATATTCTCAGGAAGGGAGTTCCTCTCTCTTTCTGTCCGTGCTCACCTCATCATTATCTTTAATTGTCTATCTCTCGATGCCCTTTTCCCTTCGCTTAAGAGAGAAAAGCTGACAAAATCTCCGTAGGAAGCAGTGTTTTTGTTTTGTTTTTTTCTCCTCCGTGTGTGTGTGTGTGTGTGTTCAAAATGTGTGTATATGATGATGAATTGTGTCATGATATAAAGCAGCCCTGGGTATTCACTCAGCTCCTTTTTATGACTGTGCGTATACCCCTGTGAATCAATAGAAACATTAGATGAGTTTAGGGACATAGTTGAAGGGGAGAGGTTTTCTCCTTTCACAAAACAGTTTTGAACTGAAGAGAACCATCTGGAAAACGGCAGGGTCCCCGGAGTTTAGAACAGGTCCCTTTTGTGAAAAATAGGATGTGAAAAAAAACCTAAAATCAGCCAGGGTTTTCAAACATTACGGCATATTTTGAAGTTCTTTTGGAGTTTCTGAGTTTTTATTGCGTTGGCTCTTGAACGCGGTCTTTCCTCTCTTTAATGGTCAGTCTGGGCCCAGAGAAGCTTGCTTCAGCCGTTTTAAAACCTCAGCTCTCGAACGGTGCCTTTATATTGCGGAAACATTACATTAAATAGCTGAACGGCATTGCGGCTGGCTGGTGTTTCTGAAGGTGTCCCAGATAGTTCCAGCTCGGCGGCGGCCTAAACAGATTGATGTATTCAGTGCCGTTTAAGCTCAGTTATATTGGTGGACAACTGGTTTGAAGTCCACGTTGCTATGAGCGAAAACAAATGGCCAGGAAAGCTGGTGAAGGGAGGCCGGAAAGACCTGATTAATACCAGAAAAGGAGAAGGAGTACGTGAGGAAGAGTCAGAGGAAAGGGGCGAAGTCTTGGCAGGGCATAGTTT
>NC_135075.1:13214280-13241780 GCF_051107435.1 Chaetodon auriga | reverse complement strand
TCGAACAGATTTCTGGTGCTGCGTGGTGGTTGAGTAAGAGCTTCCATGGTAGAGAACATCCCTCATTCTGGCCGTTAATTTGCGGTGTCCACACACACACACACACACACACACACACACACACACACACACACACACACACACACACACACACACACACACACACACAGACTTTCATAAATCAATATTTACTAAGGAACCTTTCCCCTTTGAGTCAGAGGAAGCAAATGTGCATCCTGCTGTCTCCCCTCTCTAGCCCTCTGTCATGAGGTTGTGTGTGTGTGTGTGTGTGTGTGTGTGTGTGTGTGTGACTCTGCGCTTACAGTAAGTGTGAGGCGGCTCTTGTGTTTTGAGATGGGTGTTTTCTTGTTTTGTTTTAGGGGCAGTTCAGACATTCCAACAAAAATGCCCGTTCCTCAGGAACTGATTTGTCTTGGTGATAAAGAGCTCGAGTCTTTAACACCACAGCAAGCAAAGAAAGGCAGACGTTTGTATTGATTTTAATATAATTAAGGGTTTTTAATATAATTAAGGGTGAGGGGGAGATAGGAGGAGAGGCAGTGGGAGAGATGGCTGAGGTCGCGGCATCGGAAGGATGAATCAGCAACACTCGAGGGCAGAGTGAAGGAGTGGAGACAGAGCAAGAGCGCGGTGGTGTCACTGGTCTGAATGGACAGCACTGGAGGGCAGAAAGGGGAGAAATGGGAAGAGGAGGAGGAATGAAGAGGTGGGTGGCGGTTAGTCACAGCGCTGCAGGGCACATCAGGGCAAACGGTCCCTTACATCACTCTGACACACACAAACACAAGTGCAACTGACACACATGAAGATATGCTGACACACTTCTGCCTCAGAGGATGTGGAAAACCCACTTTGCACCATCCTCGGGAAAGAGAGGGGGAGTAAGAGGAGGAGGATAGGGGTGTGGAAGAGAAAGGGAAACAGAGGGAGGGAGGGTAGAGAAACACAGAATGGAAAGAGGAGACGGTCAGAGTTTGGAGTCGAAGGAGGTTTTGAATGAGTTGGAATGAATTCAGTCACGTAGAGACACACACGAACGCAGATATACATACTCGAGCATGCTGTATGTGTGCCAGGTGGACGTCTCAGGTTGAGGAAATCAGACCTGACAGCTTGGCACGGAGAGAAGGAACAGCGAGTGGCCAGTATGAGAGCGTTTTTGTGCTTTTCTTTTATCGAAATTGAAAAAAGTTTGTTTGGGGGTGTGTTGTTTGAAACTGAACTTACACACATGCATTTGTTTTATTTTGAAGTCAGCTGTAACTTTGAAAGGTGCATGACTTTTATGAGTGTGTTGTTGTTTAATAATCACAAATATCTGACTGGAAGGCCGAGTATATATGATGAACATCTGATCATCCCTATTTTTCCCTCGTAGGCGCTCCAGGCAGCCAGACAGTTCCTCCTCCAGCAGGCCTCTGGACTCAACTCCCCTGGCAGCAACGAGGTCAAACAGAGCCCTGTGCAGGTCAGAGCACATGCACACACACGCATACACACACATGCACGCACACACACACAACCCAAGTGTTGCTTTGTCAAAATCTGTATAATATTAAGCCCCTGGCTGCTGCAGCTTCGCCTTCACCAACCTGCCACGTCAACTACACACTGTGATATAGGCGCATACTTTTCTCTCTCTCTTTCTCTCTCTCACTGTCTCTCGCCCTCTTTCTGTGAGTGCATGTGTGTGTGATTGTTAGTGTATGTGTGTGTGTGTGAATGAGGTCTTTGTAGTGATTGGGGTAGCGAGCTGTTTTCAGACTTGAATTCCACAGTAAGCAGAGAGCGGGGTTAGCTGGAGTGCAGGATCCCCACTGAAAGACACTTGAGGAGGACACACACACACACACACACACACACACACACACACACTCACACACACAGATGGCACACACACACACACAATTACTATCAGTGTATGTTGATAAATATCACACATGACATTACTTCTGGCACTTCTTTACAATTATGTGCAGAATACATGCAGGAGTGTGATTTGTAGCTATGTCTCATATCAGTAAGTGGGGCCATGGGTCTACTAGAGCAGCAGTCAGGCTGCTGCGCTGCTCTTCTCATTAACATGCCACATGAAAAACAGACAGCTGGGCCATCACAGTATAGGAAATGACGAAAGACTTGGAAGAGAGAGGCTGATGTGAGTCAGAAGCAAGGACAGACTTCATTTGCAGTGTCCAGTGTCAGTAAGGTGCTTGTGGAAGATTTAAAGTTGATAATACTGTGCAGGCCATCTAGATAAAAGGGAATTATTAGTATCTTCTTGTTTATTCATAGACATTGAACAATATTTTCACGAAAATGATGCATGAAGTTGGGTCTACACCTCTTTGGTGCAAAGAAACTGCCTTTTTTTATTTCCAGTGGCAGCAACAAGGGTTTGTTTGGCATAAAAGAAGAGCAAAGTGTGTAGTTTGAACAGCAGTGGCCTCCATGAGAGAGCAGAGGAAGAAAACAAATTCACACAGAACTCAAACGTCATCAACAGAAAGACCAAAGAAAAAGATTTTGCAGTGTCGGCCACACAGTTTAATTGCCAAGTGACCTCTGGGAAGTGCAAAAAATGCCACAGAATTAATGCCTTATTACCAGAAGATGTCAAAAATGAAATAAAATTTAAAAAAGGGGGATCTTGCGGATTACGCTTTAATCAAAACCTGATTGGAATCAGTATCACTTTATTTACTTTGGATAGGAACTGGCAGTTGGAGAAATTACATGGTGGCTTTTAAGAGATGGGAGAAAAAAGTAAATACTCTTTTATATCATATCTGCATTGGGGAAATATTCTAAAGATTGAAATTGCATTTATAATGTAAATCAACACAAAGTGGTGCACGTGTGAATTGATATTCATACGTGTGTTGCAGCTGTTCAGCCTGACTCTGACCTACAGTGTGTCTCTGGCTTGTCCTCCTATACACATGGTTTGAATCCACATTGGCAGTGCAGTGTGCGTCTTCAAACCCTCTTTCCGACCTGAGTCAAACACAAATCGGACGCTGCTCTGCTTTGACGTGTCGTTCATGCGATGAGGATAGAATTCAATGTTACTGATGTTTAAGCATTTTTTCTCATCTCAACTTAAGAGATAGCAGGTGGGGAAGTAAGAGAACGCGAGCATGCAGAGGGAAGTGAAACTGAAAGTTAGTGTGTGATGTAAATCTGTTGTTTTGCAGCGAGGTGTTAGAACTCCAGTCGAGTCTTTGTGAGAGATTAACCTGCGACAGCATTTCACACGGACGGAGTCAAACGCGGGTGAACACACGTTCATTTGACCTGCCTCGTACGCCCATCTCTCATCTGAAAGGAGTATTACCTTTCCCTGGCTTCCCTTGCTCTCTGCCTTGAGCACACACACACACACACACCACTCTCCCCCTCTGGTACTCTCTCTATCTCTCTCTTGTTTGTCTTGTTTGTTGGTGCCTGGCCTGGCTAGCCTCTCTGTACTCTCCAGGGCATCCACGCTACATCTCTGTTGTCTGAGCTGTCAGCTCACATGGCCCCACACACACACACACACACACACACTTGGATTTACATTTGTATGTGTGTTTGTACTTGGATCCTGGCAGTCAGAAACACAGGCGCAAACATAGCACAAAGTGTTGTTTGTGTACCTGTCTGTAGCAGCAGCAGCAGCACTGAAGTTGTTTACTAGACCTCACAACAAACCTGACTGCTAAAGTGGCGTGTAGAAAACTCTTAATTACAGTCATTTCTAGCTTTATGATCATTTTTAATTCGCTGCAACTGCACTCAGCTGCTGTAATTGAAGCAATCATCCGTCGGCCGCAGTGAGGGTGAGTGAGCGATGGAGTGAGCGAAGCCAGACATTTAATCTGGTCATTTCAAAAGGTGGCAGTAAGCAACTGTACAGTGACACAGTGGCTCACATCAGGCACAAAATGGCCGTCCTCAGGTTGGTTCCTGCTGGGCTGCTCTCACACATGCAAATGAGCCTCAGCCAATAATGAGATCTTTAGGAGCTCGATAATTAGATTTTTCCCTTCTCTCTGAGGGAGAAAGACAGAGGCAGACAGGGAGAGCTATAAGACTTCTATTCGTGTCTTGACTTCTCTGGAGAAACCTTGGTCTGTACTGACAAGCCCCCCCCCTCCCCGCCATGCACCCCCAACCCCCCTCCCTTCCCCATCATATTTCTCTTCTTTTCTTTATTTATAATAGAGGGGAGGATCTGAGCTGAAAGCAAAAGAAACTCAGAGATTATATCTGCTTTTTGATTGGTTGTTCAGAGATGGTCTCTGTGTTTGGCTGGCTGTGTGAGATGGTATCAATCCACTGTGTGTGTGTGTGTGTGTGTGTGTGTGTGTGTGTGTGTGTGTGTGTGTGTGTGTGCGTGTGTGTCACTGTCAAGTGTCACATTCAGGAGAAACTCGACAATAGCTCAAGTCTCCAGACAGGCAATTGCAGGAAAAATTGATTGTGTGCAAAAAAAAATTGCAGCTACAGTTGGTGAAAAGCGCAATAATCAGAATTGTGTGAGAGATTATTTAGGAGTTTGATGATTCAAGACCAAAGGGGCGTTTTAATTTGACGTTAGAAACAGATTTTGCACAGATTGAAATAACGTTGGGAGATAATGATAACACTTACAATGACAGGCTGGAAACTGGAGAGTATTGCCATTTTGAATGAATATGTAACATAAGTTGTTTTGCTTGTGGTCTTGTCGATCTGTCACTCTGCAGTATCTGTCTAATACATGAGCTAGATTTTTAATTTTGTTTACTCAAGACATGGAGCAGCAACTTCTGCTAATGTGCCCTTAAGCAAGGCGTGCATAAATCCGTGGCTGAACCAAGGAGCCTGCACCTGTAGGCTCCTTGGCCTACAGGTGCGAGTTAGTTGTGGGCAGCATGGAAAAGGAGCACAAGAGGCTCAGTCAGTCTTTCCTGAATAAGTCTAACTGAAAAAGGCCATTGCTTCCATGTGAGAGATTACACTTGAAAGATGTCCTTACCCTCTGTAGTATTTGGATAATTTCACACTTGGTGTGTGTGTTTGTAGTAGGTATTGGACATAATTGGCCACAGTTACCTTAATTGGTTGTGGCACGCGTGCGACTGAGCGAATTGGTGGGCACACAGTTGGCAGACGGAGTGGCAATTGGCGGATTACCCAGCATGATACGTAGCATGCCTCCATGACCTGCCACACATTCTTTACAAGGGACACACTTGGCACGCATTCATACGCTGGGTGGGCACAAGCAGACACATATACACCCACTTGGCAGACACACGCCTGGCACACTTAACACACTGCCACTTGGCATGCACACATACAGATTAATGCACGTGCTTGGCTGTGGCCCATACGTATGTAATTGAATAGCGCGGTGTCCTGTTTTCATGTATTATTGAGGAGCTCGTTTAATTAGGAAAAAAATGAAAAGACTCATTAGAGATATGTTAATTAGCTTGGCTCTCTGCTCTCTGGAGAGGGCTGGCACCGGCACACTGGGATGGAGGAAGAGAGGGAGCCACGCAGGAAAGACGAGAGGAAGAGACTGAGTCATGTCAGTCTTAAAACAGAGATTTTCTTTCAATGAAAATACTTTGAATCAATAGTGCAGCCATAATTTGCCAGTTTTCTATGTGTGGCTGAATTGTTTTCTGACCTTCCCCAGCTGCCTTATTTGAACCACTACAGATTTGTGGAAAAACTACTGAACATAAGGATTCTGAAGCAGGGTTCAAAGTCTTTTAACTAATCAACAAAAGTATGTGGAAAGATGAGTGTTTAGCCCCCCAGAGTCTGCGGTACTGAAGCGGTTCCTTCTCTCGTTCTCTTTTATTTCCTTTCAAAGTGTTTTTCCCAAAGCACTCCTTTTGTCCACTCAATGAAAGTGCTTAGTTGGCAGTTTCTCTTATTTGATGTGGAGGGAATTGGGGCCGTGTGTGCACGCATGTGTGTGTAGGTTGGTGTGTGTGTGTGTGTGTGTGTGTGTGTGTGTGTGTGTGTGTGTGTGTCTGTGTGTGTGTGTTGGGGGGGTAGTACAGGGTCCTGACAGTTTGTGAAGGGTGTATGGGAGGAGGCTGAGCAGCCAGTGGAATGGGTTTGGCTCTGGGCAGAGGGGTGGACAGACAGAGGGGAAGGATGGAGAGGAGAGGTTTGGGTCTGGCCACTGAAGTGTGAAACTCTTATTTTGTGATTTGAAACATGAGTGAAATCAGTAATGAAATATGGTCGATAACGGCCTCTCACACTTCCCAATGAAACGCCCCGAGTGTGTGTGTGTCTGCGTGTGTGTTTCTGGAAATGTGTTGTCATTTTTATTCTGAAGCACTGGGGCGTTAGATGGAGGGAGGGGGTGGACGAGGGGAGGAGAAGGGAGGGTGGGGACGGGGGAGGAGAAGAGGAGGATTTTCCACTTGAACTTACTGGTCTTTCACTGTCCTCTCTGAAGTTTTTTTCTGGTTTTCATTTGTCAGACCCCTGTCAGGGAGAGCGCACTGTTATGTGTGTCCACATGCAAAGTGTATGTGTGTGAACACGTGTGCCTGCGTGAGCATAGAACAAGCCCCAGCTCAGCGATGGGCCAGTTTGAGATCCCAAGTGTGTTCCTCTGCAGGTTCGCGTCCCTCCGCTGTCCTCACACCTCTGTCGTTTCATCCATCCTTACATGCGTGCATCCACACAACCAGTCGTCCATCCTCAGCCCCTTTGTACTCGCCTTATCTCCAGTTCAGTTTGTTCTGAGAAATCTGCCAATCTGGCTTTCACAAAAATACCTGTAGGCAGGTAGTAATAGAAAGAAACATACACACAAAGATTCAATAAAGCTCAGACCTTCTTTGGCACACTGAGATTTTTTTTGGCTCCAGTGCACACGCATATATTGTTCGTAGACTCAGACAGAAACATTACTCAGCAAAAAGTTTGAGGCAGTAAGATGCCTGTATCATTCCCAACCCACCTGGCTTCGCTCATCAGTTCCCCCAGAGTAATGTGGCCCCTGGCCCTGCTGCAGATTAGCTGGAGGTGGGGTACTCACCACACACAATGGGGCCCTTTTACTTCCAGTGGAGGCCTGGCCCTGAGCTCCAAACAACGCTCTCAGCACAGTAGGCGCTCCTTCTATCTCTGTTTTTCACTCAAACACTTTTCTCCTTCACTCCTGTGCTTTTCTCTGTCCAGCCTCTTTTTCTCTCCTGCCATCCATCATGATGGCAAGATGAGCACAGACACGCTGTTTACCTGGAGGGACTGAAAGAGGGAAGGAGCGATAGTGATGATAGCTGGTGAATAAACAAAAACAAAAAGAAGAGGGAGTGTTCACCGTGAGCCATTAAAGCACACACAAGCAGCAACTGCTGGCAGCTCCTGTGCATTGGCAGGAGTGGCCGTGTGCCTGAAGAAGCAGAGATTTCTCCTTTTTTTTTAACCACTGCTGCTAATTTGTCACACTTTTGCCACTGGTCCAATCAGAAGAGGAGAAGCTTGTGAGCAATGATAGCCAAGAAGGATTTAAATCTTTCTAAAAAAGGGTGCCAGAAACTTTCTGGCAATATATCATGGAGTGAAGCTTAAGAGGAAGAGGCCAGTTTTTATGTGCAGTTATGTCTTGTGTGTGTGTGTGTGTGTGTGTGTGTGTGTGTGTGTGTGTGTGTGTGTGTGTGTGTGTGTGTGTGTGTGTGTGTGGACCAGAGGAGAGACAGAAAGGCAGGCGTCCCTTCCAGGGTGAGGTGGTAATGCTCAGTGACAAGGATAAACAGCGCTGGGGTTTGCTCCTACCAGGAGACGGGGGATGAGGAGGAGGGAGGGGAGGAGGTCTGTGTCAGCCCCTCTCTCTTCCTCCTGCTTTCTCCTCTGTCATTTTTTCAATTATCCCTCTCTCCTGCGTGTCCCCATAGACCCAGAGGCAGGGCCCGCATCATTTAGACTGAGAGCCTGTTTAGATTCTGATTATAGCCTCCTTTCTTCTCGCCACTGCTTTCACACACACACACACACACACACACACACACACACACACACACATACACACAGCTAGACACAACGTACCGGCCGCTCACTTTTGAGCCAGCATGAGGTGAATGACTGCAGCAGTAAATGTATCTGCTCGAGAAGCTCATGGGAGTGTTGTGGAAACTGTCAACTGACTTTTTTTTCAAAAGGGACAGAAGTGGACAAAACATCATTGAGATCATCTTTGTTTTTTTTTTTTTAAATGGGATAATTTGGTGTGCACAGGCATATATTAAGTGATGGTTAAGGCTGCTTTGTTTCTGGGTGCATTTTTGTAGTCAGGGACCTCAATTAGAAGGAAGGTGAAGGTGTGAAATCCAAAGTTCACGCCTAAATTAGAGAAGATGCAGTCATTTAAGCAGCCTGTCTCTGTACAAACACAGAGGCACAGAGCTGCTATAGCCCCCCCCCCCCCCCCCCCCCCGCTGCATGCTGGTTTAATATCAGATAGCTCTCCTTCCGCCCTTCCTGAGGACTCATCTGAAATGGAAAGTGGGGCTTTCCTCCTCGTTAGAATGAAAAGTCATCAAGGGAGGAGAGGAGAGAGGGATGGAGCCTCATTGAAATGCAAGTTACATCCCCCTTCTTTCTCTCTCTCTGCTCCTCTGGGACTCCATGCCTTTCTCCTGCTTCTCCTTCCCATCTTTAGGGCGCTCCCTCACTCCCTCTCTTCCTTTGTTAATCAGTTAAACTCCCTCTTCAAACAACCCCTCTAATTACTCCTCCGCTCTCTGTAAACGACAAGGCTGTCTCTCGCTTCTCCTCTCCTCCCCTCCCTCACGCCAGCTCGCTCTCCCCAAGACAGGGGTTGACCTCTGTCAGCCGCCGACCCCTCAGCAGTGCGTATGCGTCTGCTTGTGTGTGCACGTGTGACTGAATTTAGCATTTTAATGGCGGGACTGACATCTTTAAATTCTTACTATTATTAGTGGTTCAACTTTCACATCTCTCAAACTGTAGGAGGCTGTGCGATTGTTCACCCGTATTTGTGTGCGTCTTCACTGTCACACTGCCTCAAGCTCTCGGCCACATTTCTCCTCTCTCTCTGTTTTCCAACCGTTATTTCTTTCCTTCCTTCGCTCCTTGTTTCCATTCTTCCACTGTGTGGATGGTATCCTTCCTTCTCCTCTCTCTCTGCTCACCCCTCCACTCACCCCCCCCCCCACCCCCCCACCCCCCCCAGCTTCACCTCTCTCCCACTAATCTACCACGCATCTCTCTCTTTTAAATTAACATGCAACACGAAAAAATGGGATGACAGCGGAAAAAAAATTAAATACATTTAATAAATGGCTGACTTCAAATCGCCCGGCTTTTCAGACTCTCCCTATTCACAGTCCAATGAAAGGGGAGAAATCATTCACCGGGAGAGACAAAGCCGAATGAAAATATAATTCCGCATTGTGAGGCGCTTTTGTCCTGGCCCGTCAAATCGCTAATGGCGAGGCTTTTGTTTTGTGGCGGCGCTCTCAGGCTGGCGGTGTCGTATGGCGGTGGCAATGCATGCCCCATAATCACCACGCTTTGTGATATTAGATTATAGGGGCAATTAATGGCGTCAAACCTTAACTACTCAGCATTCAGCCTGCCACACACACATTCATCCTTAATAACATGCATACATGCACGTTTACACACATCCACCCACACACACACACACACACACACACACACACACACACACATATACAGTATAGTATCAGCACACATGGACGCGCATTTGGTTCTGGCGTCAGAGCATCAGCCAACACACCGAAAGGTGCTATAACTCCAGTAATTATTACGCCTGTGACTTGAAAATGTCAATGGCGGTGTGTATAAAATAGAATGTATGAGTTGTCAGGGAGGAAGAATGGGATGCACAAGAGCAATTAATTACAGCTTTTCATTTGGCAGCTTAGACTGACAAGGCCCGGCGGCGGGGGCAAGCTGGCATGACGCCAAGCGGCACCCATCACCACCCCCACCTTGCTCGCTGCACCCCACCACCCCATCCCCTCTGCCTGTTCCTTTACCAACTGCCACAACACCACCCTTCCCCTGCCTCACCCCACTCTGACTTTGTCTTTTCTTCTTCCTCTTCTTCTTCTTCCTCTTCTTTTACTTTTACTTCTTATTCTTCTTCTTCTTCCTCCTCCTCCTCCTCCTCCTCCTCCCCCTCCTTCTTCTTCTTCTTCTTCTTCTTCTTCTTCTCCTTCTTCTTCTTCTCCTTCTCCTCCTTCTTCTTCTTCTCCTTCTCCTCCTCCTCCTCCCTCTTCTTCCTCTTCTTTTTCTTCTCCTTCTCCTCCTCCTCCTCAACACAAGCACACAGAGATAAAAACAGACTGTGATGGATGGAGGGAGGGAGGGAGGCTGGAGGGGGAGACAGGGGCCAGGTGGAGAAAGAGGGTGTTAGTATTTATGACCAATCTTGTTTACAAAGTCAAATCAGCTCTTTACAGATTTAATTTAGCAGTGACAGCTCGTCCCCTTGCTCTCTACCACACAATTCACTCTCACATCACCCTCCCTACCTGCCATCCCCTCAGGTGGTGAGTAGATAGACTGCTCTGATGAGAGCTCCGCACACACCGGCACTTATGCGTGCCCACACACACAAGCCCACACACAGATGCACACATACACACAGTTTGACCATGGGAGAGATTGATATTTCAACATGGAGTGAATATAGATAAATGGCCAATTTCAGAGGTGATAACTCACCCTTGTATTTCTCTGTAAAACAGCCATCACTTCTTAACAGACAGGATTATTTGTACTGAGAAGGCAGTAAACGCAGTTTATTGATGTGCAGGCAGTGACAGAAGGGAGAGGGGTCGGTCTCCAACTCCATCTCTCCCCGAAATATCTCTCAGCGTCTCAACTGCTCTGCTTCTTTATCCCTCTCGTTTTTTCAAACCTTAATTCAGTTAATAAATACAAAAGCACTTCGTCAGCAGGATTATTTGTGTGGTTTTCCACATATTCTGCATTTGTGTGTCTCGGTTTCTGATCTGCGTGGTTAGTTTGTCTCCAGTTTTGGGTTGTTTGTAGTCCGATTAGCATCTCTGTCCATCTCTGTGTACAGTGCATGTGCATTAAGAGTGCTGCACAACATCACTCCATTCTCTCTCTCTCTCTCTCTCTCTCTCTCTCTCTCTCTCTCTCTCTCTCTCTCTCTCTCTCTCTCTGCCTGCCTGCAGCTCTATCTGATGAGATAGACATCTCATCAGATAGCCACTCTGTTGTTCCTTTCTTCTTAGCCAGGCTTGACTGTGTGGAAAGAGAATCGGAGGCAGTCCTAATCATGTGTTTATGGAAGCAGATAAGATTTTATATCTTAAAGGGAGATTGCATATCTGTCCTTTCATCTGCCTGTTGTCACAGAAATTGCGTTTTTTTTTTTTTTAAACAATGACTGCCTTGTGTGGAAAAGTGTCAACAATATGTGTGCGCCGTGGTGCGTCTGTCTATTTATCTTCGTCTGATGTTGCCAGCTTTTCATAGCAGTGACTGACAACAGAGAATAAGAGACAGCACACGTCTCTAACTTTACCTGTCCATACCAGCATACTGTACAGCCTCAATTCAGATTGTTTGTTTTGAGCTGAGCGTTCAGTTTGCAGGCACAGTCATGCTCAGCGAGCTGGCTGGGCCTTTTCACACAAAGCTTAACCCATTGATTGAGCTGTCCTACTTTTGCAAGCCAGTATTTAAGTGTGAATTATCAGACGTGTGTTTGTATGTGTGTGTGTCCTTGTGCTGTCTTTAGGTGCCTGTGTCCATGGCTATGATGAGCCCACAGATGATCACTCCTCAACAGATGCAACAGATCCTGTCTCCCCCTCAGCTCCAGGCCCTGCTGCAGCAACAGCAGGCTCTAATGCTACAGCAGGTAAAACACACACACACACACACACACACACACACACACACACTGATTGGACCCAGTCCCAGGCCGGCATGTTTGGATGTGTCTGTTTTAGTAGGCGCTGACACACACTGGGCGTGATTGTATCTTATTCACTGCTCGGAGATCTTTGAAGATAAACTCATCCACATATCCACTTATACACACATTGTCATTTCAAGTACCACCTCTTTAGCATTGTTGCTAGGAGAATGTGCATGCTCCTGCCTGCATGCACACACGTGCACATACACTGACACACACACACACACACACACACACACACACACTTGTAGGCTTTTTAGCATCAGCCAGTGAATCATGGTGATTCAGGAGTGTGTGTTGATGCCCGGCAGGTGAAAGAGGGGTTGCCATGTCAACACAAACAAAAAAACAGTCTTCATCTGCCACAGATCTGTCAAATACTTGAACATGCTAACCTGTGACCTCCTACCTACACACACGAAACACACAGGCAATCTCGTAAAGGCTGTGAAGAGGATTATTAACAGAGTGGAGATACAGCAGAGTAATTGCGGCATAGGGGATGTCGACAAAACACATACATACATACACAGGCAGGCAAGGCCAGAGCAGACCGTAGATTTAATAAGGAGCTGTAGCTTTAGGCGAGTATAAATTGCAGTGGGAAGATCTGACAACATGTATCATAATGGAAATGTGAAATGTGCTGGCTTTCTGGAAGCAGACGTGCAGACGGTTAAGAACCTCTTCACCAGCTCTTTTTTTCTCTAACGAGGAAAAAGAAGAGGGGGGGTTTGATCATGCACACTCACTCACTCATGCACTCATTCACTCACTCACACACACACACACACACACACACACACACACACACACACACACACACACACATACATTATACTTCCACTATTAAAACCACTGAGTTTAACATTGCTCTCCCACTTAATTAACCACAGTATGGACTTGCTCTTAATGTATATCTGCAAATCAGGCACTTTTACACACACACACACGCAGAACAATCAACCAACATATCACTCACTGAAGCATTAAATTTCATATCCCCATGGCAATACAGCATTGTGTAAGGGTGTGTAAGTAAGGTTTATGGCTCACTGCTGCAGCAGTTGTGTGTTTGCACAGGCACTCGTTTGTGGATTTGCATGTGTGTGTGTATGTGTGCTTTAACCTTTAAGTTTGCTCTAACCTTTACTTATGCTACAGCTGCGCTGTCTTTCTTTCTTGGTGCATTCACTAAAGTCAAGGTCATGGTAATAGGCTGGAGAGGTGAGTGCCTCACTTACACATACTCTTAATGCACAGAGCCACTGAATCAAATCATTAAAAAGACCTTAATTATCACTTAATTATTCCCGCAACTCACCACTCTCCAGCCTAGTGTGTGTGTGTGTGTGTGCGTGCGTGCCTGCCTGCCTGCCTGTGTGTGTGTGCTTGCATATGCATTTGTCTGTGTGATGAGGAGGTGATCAGGGCTAGTGACGCGGAAAAGAGAGATTAACTCCGCCTAAGGAGCGATAAAAGAGAGGAAAGACAGATGGAAAAGAAAAGAAAGAGCAGCAACAAGGAATGAGTCCTGCATTTAAAATAAATTGAGGACAAGATGGAATGTCATATTACAAAAGAACAGTAAATTATGCAAAATTTAAGTAATGGCTGGAGCAAGATTGAAACTGGAAATGGAAAACAGCTTTAAGCAAAAAGAGCCGGACCATTACATTACGCAGGGCGTGTGGTGAAGAGGCAGTGGTGTGTAGTCTGCTCGCTGCAGGGTCAGACGGATGAGAGACCGAAACAACTGCTGCGTTGTGAAGTCATTCTCTGCTGAAAAGCTTCTTTGAACATTTGACGCACCATGAAACAAAGACAAACTGCAGACGGACACATGTACAAGCTGTTCTCAAGAGGATAACCCCCCCCACACACACACACACACGCACAGACACACACAAGCACACACTGTGGTCAGTGTGAATTTTCCTGTCCGCCTTGCTCTCCTCTCAGCAAGATTATAATCTTAATGGAGCTTCCTGAGTAAATTAGTGATTAGTAACTCAAACAAACAGACGAGCCATGGCAGACTGAGCGTGTGCACGTGTGTGTGTGTGTGTGTGTGTGTGTGTGTGTGTGTGTGCGAGCGAGCGAGTCATGACTTAATGTGTGTGTTTCCATAAATTAGACTGCAATGCTAAATCCGGTAGTCTAAAATTATTGCATTTAGCATTGCAGTCCAGTTCATTCCAGATGATATCTGCATAATTACAGCAGAAAAGAAAATGCGAGTGAACTTGAAGAACACGAAAGAGTGCAGACAAATTCTGTCACTTTCCTCGAAGTCTGTGAGGCCGTTATGGCGATGGGTGGACAACCTATAAATAACCATCCATCTTATCTGCACACAGTATAGAAACAGCCTTTTTAAGAATTACTGGTTCCAAACACACACACACACACACACACACACACACACACACACACACAGTCCCAGCAGGTGTTTTATGACAGCAGTACAGTAAATACAGTAAGAGCTGGCTTAAAGTATTTCACAGAGGAATATCTCCATGTGCATTTCTTCCCTGTAGGCTTAGAATGGTCCTGTTCAGTCTTGCAGACTGTGTGTGCGTGTGTGTGCACATGTGTGCCTGTGTGTGTGTGTGTGTGTGTAAAGAGCATGTGCATAGATTTTTTCCCCCTTATTTTTCAGACATGTCAGCTTCTCCTTCACAATGGCGCACATGTGTGCAGGTGTATTTCTGCCTGACTACATTGTGCCACAGTCACATCCTTCTGTGCAGTGCTTGAACTCAGTGTGAATAATCCAAGCAGGTTCGGTGTTATACAGTAGCTTTGACTGACACAATCACTTGACACACCATAATAGCTCCATAATATTCTTCAGCAGTCTTTCTCAGGTCTGTGTTCGCTTGTTGTGTGTGGTTTGTCAATAAACCACACACCGCCACAACAATAAACTGCGGCCTTCACTGACAGCGGAGGAATAGAAAGCGGCTGCATTCCTTAAGACTCCCATTCAAGTTATGGTGTCAGACTATGGCGGGGCGTTTCACTGTTGGAAGACTGTGGTATTGTTGAGGTTGATACAAAGTGTGTTGTGACTCACTCGCCTCATATTTCTTCCTCCCTCTCCCCCTCCTCCTCATCCCCTCAACTCTCTTTCTGCGCCTGTCTCTAGTTACAGGAGTACTACAAGAAGCAGCAGGAGCAGTTGCATCTCCAGCTTCTGACTCAGCAGCAGCAGCAGCAGCAGCAACAGCAGCAGCAGCAGCAGGCTGGGAAGCAAGCGGCAAAAGAGGTGAACTTCACCAAGTACACACTCACTCGGCTCAAGTACACTCGGAGGTACACAAGTACCCTTAAATGCAGTAAAAGCGGTTGACATGGGAGCCAGCAGAAGGAAAAAATCGTGCTGAGGATCTAATGTATAGGATGTGTGATACATATGTTGCCGCTCGTCCTCCTTTTTCCTCTAGTTTATTGTTGTGTGTACGAACTCGTCCCAAAACAAGGATTAGTGAATATGGATTTTCATTTTTTTTCCACCAGCGTGCCATGTCGAGGCAGCAAAGGCGTGCTGTGCTAAGCCATACGCTCCCCTGCCAAAGTATTCATTTGCATGCCTTCAGCTCTAAGCCGGAGGTGAAATCTCTCTGTAGGAGGGGTCTGCCACTCTTTTAATTGTCAATTAACCCCGCCAGCACAAGGAGCCTCCCTTGCTCTCGCTTTCTCTCCCGCACACACACAAATATGCATGAACACGCACACTGTACCAGGTTTAACCACAGCTGTGGTACACTAGGATAACAGAGGATCAACTAGGATCACATCGTGGCACAACAAAGAGGATCTCAATCGATCAGACAAGATTACTGTCATAACCTGTGTGTACGAGAGGGTGTGTGTGTGTCTGTGTGTGTGTATGCCTGTTGGTGCATGTGGGTGCTGCATGCGTATGATAGAGACATTTTTGCTACATGAATGCTCATTCACCAAAATTACCGAACACACAGAGGACCAAGCAGGAGACAGAAAAGGGAAAAGGGCCTCATGAGACTTTTCTGATAAACGCATGAGAAGACACATCCTAGATTTCTCCCCTTCTTCCTCCTCCTCCTCTCCCTCGTCCCCCTCTCCCAGTGGGCAGACCCCTCCCCTCTGCCCAAACTCCTCGCCGACAGCGGTCAGCCAACTCGACCGTGACCAAAGCAAACCAGTTGTGGTTGACTCGCATGTTGAGAGGGTGTCTGAATCGCTTTCCCTTTCTCCCTTCTCTCTGCTGCTGTCCCAGTTTTCAGGTTTGTTGTCCTGTAACAACTAGACAAGTGCAAACACTGGTCACACAGCTACACATACATGCAGAGAGGGAGAGGCTTGATGTGTGATGGTTCACTGCACAAACACATACACTTGGGGGAATATGCCTTCCTACAGAGCTGCATATACAGTAGCTGATATGACTAAGGCCATTTCCAGCAGTCAGTGTTTTTACAGTTGCTGCGAGCCATCAGTCAACACCAAAAACACCTTTTTAGTTGAGTCTAATATCTGGTCCTGTCAGACATTGAGGCAGGGGGTGTGTTTCATTTATGTAAGCCTGGCACTGTTTGTAAGCCTGTCCGACAAGCTAAGATAACCAGCAATCAGCTGGTGTGGGAGAGGATTTTAACCATTTTTAGATTCTAGCCGGCCTTGAAAACACCCAGAAAACAACAGAACAGGAAGAGACAGAGGAGACAGTGGAGGAAGGAGGGAGAATAAAACAGTCCGTGCTCGAGTGGCTGTGACTTTTTGCCCTTCTCCCTCTTTTCTGCAATTCCTCCTCACTTTCTCGTCTGCGTGGAAGCGATGCATTGAAAGAAAGAGTATGTATGTGTATGTCGAGTCAGGGTTTGTGTGTGTCGCCGGTACATTTGGGACTGGTCAGGAGTCAGCTTAATGAAGTGACTCTGACCATCATAAGAGATGTGTGCATCTGCCAGTGTCCATCTACAGTGTGTGTGTGTGTGTGAGTGCGCGCGCGCGCGCGCACATGTGTGTGTGCGTGTCTGCTCCTAGTGTCCCTCTACGTGTGTGTGTGTGTGTGTGTGTGTGTGTGTCTGTGTGTGTGTGTGTGTCTGTGTGACTGGCAGGCTCAGACAGTGTGTGATGTGCTCATAAATCACATTGACAGCCTGTTACTGCGCTAGCTTTGGCCACTCAGCCACAGCTAATGTAAACAGAACACAGACACACACACACACACACACACACACACACACACACACACACACACACACACACATTGTTTTAAAGAACCGTAGCCATATCTCAGGAGGCAATGAGAGGCTGGGGGGGGGTGAAAGAAATATAATAGATGGACAAGTAGAAAAGGAGGGGCAGGAGAAAGAGAGACAAACAGGAAACTGTTCACTCTGATCATGATAAAACATGTATTGCATCAAATGAGAATTGGGCAATTCACTTCACAAGAACTGAACTATGTAAACACGACAGATTTTGCCCATGACAAAGCCAAAAAGATGAATGTTTCAACACAGTAACAGACACAGTCTTAACCAACAAACTAGATTGTAAGCAAAGTGCAGGAGGAGCCTGATGGTGGGAGCAGTATGCAGGATTAGACAGCATCAGGTCCGCTTCATGGACTGTAGTTGTGGTTTATTGGCTGCTAGATAGTTTGACCTGCGACTGCTGTATCCTGCTCGAACTACCAGGAAGCTCTATTGACATGTGTTTGCAGTGACCAAAGGTGTCGATCCAAAGTCTGGCCACCCCGAGCAACGATTTCTGTGTGGTCGTTGAATTATCACCACTTTTTGTCTATTGTAGATTTATTCCTCATTCTTTAGAATCCTTATCTATTAACATTACCAAGTCCTGATCAGGGGCCTGTTTCACCAAATTTGCAACATGCAAACTGTAAATTGGAACATGATGTCATTTCCTTTCGTTACTTTTGGCACATTTCACTATTCAAAATGCACGCTGTAGTTGCGACACATGTATGTGAAACACTGTTTGCGAAACAGGCCCCAGATTTCCAGCAAATATTAATAGTACTCTCAGTTTCAGGCGTTTGAAACCAAATTCCATTGAACTGTTGCATGAAAAAAGGTGTTTTCCCCATTTTTTTTTTAACTTTCTCTGTTTTTTTTTAATGAAGAATAGGTTTTGTACTTACTCCTCTACGCCCCCTTGCACCTCCCAAACAGCCCCCTCCCACACACAAACACGCTGCCATCACACTTCTTCTCCCCAGGCACCAAGTCTGAAAGGAAGTGACCTTTCTGCCCTTCCTGTGAGATCCTCTCTGTTCAAAGAGTTCCAGGCTGCCACTCTCTCTCTCACACACACACATGCACATGGACACACAATGAGCAGTTCCTCAAGTTGTATTTATTTATTTTTCTTCTCCTCTAGTTATCTGTGAGAGATAAAGTCCATTTCTCTTGGGGGTTGGTCAGAGGGGACTTCAAACAGCGCAGCACAGGCCAGGTCTGCCCCAGACTGGGAGAGCAGGAAAGGGGACATTTATCACCGTAACACACACCAACATTATCGCCACGCGCCATGTAGTCTCTCCCACTCTCCCTTCAACCTCCCTCATTCCCTTCCCTCCTGCTCTTCATCCTTGGGGTCCTCACAGCTTGGCTTCGAGCTTTTCTTCCATTTAACATGTAGCTAATATTCTACTCTCGGGCCTCATAGTTCTCACTTGGTTTTTCAGCAGCAGACAGATGACCTTTATATCATCTTTTTTTACTTTTTCATAAGATGTTTAACTCACTTTTTACTTGAATTTGTTGAGACTGAATGATGCAGTGAGGCCAACTGAAATCATAAAAGCAAAGCAGATAAAGAAGGCTTCTTCTTAGATGTTGAAGAAAATGAAAAAGAAAAAAAAACTATCAGGGCCAACTAACAAAGTTCACAACTACTATAGAAATATGTGACACTTTTGCAAAATTTGAGCCCTTTCAGAGTTTATGTTGGAGCAGATCAAAGTGGGTTTTTTTTACATGCAAGCTGATTTCTGCAGGCCTGTCCTGGGTCAGGGTTTGACGTGTTTTTGTGCCAGAATGAATGAAGAGTTTATTACCACAATTAACAAAATAAGATGAGTAAAAAAATAAACTTGTGAAGAATTGGATGTAGATAATGTGGAAGTTTTACTTAACTTTACCTCAACTTACCTAACTTTTTCGACCCCCTGTCTCTCTGTCCGTGTGGCCAACAGCAGTTAGGCAGTAAGCAGTTGGCCTTCCAGCAGCAGCTGATCCAGATGCAGCAGCTTCAGCAGCAGCACATCCTCAACCTACAGAGACAAGGCCTGGTCCCACTGCAGCCCACCGCCACCATGCAGTCTCTGCAGCAAGGTATGCGCATGCGCACACGCTGACATTCATATGCACAGCCCTAACTGTACAGACGCATCCTGACAAACATGCATGCACACATGGTCTAAACTGAGCACACACATGCAGGCCTGTGCCCAGTGCCGCATGTGAAGCCTGTTAAGTTAATCAGCCTATAAAAGATAAAAGGAAACCTGATTGGTGGGTTTGTGGAAGGTACTCATTTGGATAATAAGTAAAATATGCCACTAAACCCCCTGCTTGGAGGTGTGTGTGTGTGCTTGTGAGTGTGTGTATGCTTGTGTTCGTGTGTGTGTGTGCGCGCTTGAGAATAGCCAGACACAAGAGCATCATCGTTTTGCTATTGCTGTGCCCACTGGATTTTCTTTTTTTGTTCCGATATGTAACTTCTGCCACAGTCTCTTCATTTTGTCAGCACAGTTTTAGAACAATAAAAGCTGACTGTTGTGTGTTTGTCTTTGTCTACTTTTGCCAGTACACAGTAATGTCTAACACACGCATACACACTATCTCACACACAGAGAATGCTTTAGGGGCTCTTAAGTGGCCGTAACATTGCTAAAGCGCCGACTGAGTCGACCAAACAGGCCGGTTTCCTTCCCTCCGTCTGGCAGATCTCTCTCTTTCACATGCAGTCACACACACAAGCTCTCATACTCTCACTCTGTGATCTGAATCTGAAAAAAACAAAAATAAACTCAAATCAATTTCGTTTCCAAAAAGTGCACAGACACTGTAGAGTGATTTGGGCATGTGTGTTTATGTGTTAGGGGGCAGGGTGTGTGTGTGTGCATGTGTGTGTGTGTGTGCGTGGAATTAACAGTTTACAGAGAGTGAAAAAAAAACAACAAAAAACGAGTAGATGCAAATTGAATACAAAAGACAGAGGCTACAGTTTTGACTAGGAGAGTGTAATTTTTCAGACAGTTTCAAACATTTGGCTTTGGCATCTCCTTCTCTCTCTCTCTCTCTCTCTCTCTCTCTCTCTCTCTCTCTCTCTCTCTCTCTCTCTCTCTGTCTCTCTCCCTCCGTATCAGAGTGGAATTTCCCTGCAGTGTGAAAGAGCCGGTCCATTGTGACGGCTCAGCCAGGCGTGAGCCGGAGCATTCCTCTGGCCAGCCATGCCACACAAACACACAAACACACATGCATAAACACTCACACCTACACACACAACTGCACACCCTGTTGCCCCGCCTCAAAGGGCTGTTGTGTCCGGTGGGTAGTTGGTGGAGGGGTGGGTTGACATGAGGGGTCCTGCTATGGTATTTGTTTACCCCTCTTACTGCAGTAAGATGGAGGCAAAACAGAGAGAACAGAATGAATTTCTATAAGAATCCGCTTGTTTTTTCTAAGCACAGACCGACCGAGCGCTGAGAGAGCGTAAGGACTTTTTTCACTCGTACGAGAAAAAAAAAATCCACTAGATTTGACTTCCTTGTGTTAGGCAGCACCTTCTAAAGTAATGTCACATTTGTCTACAGGCATCAGTGTGAAATAATATGAGCCTAGCAGCCAGATGTGGCTGTGTACCTTTAACAGCAGGAGCGCTCAAATACTTCATGTCTGTTGCTGGAGGATGCTGTGAGAACACATTTTCACCTGAATGCTCGCAAAATCAGGATTTTTTTTCTTTACAAATACAGTGTGTCACGTAATAATAATAATGTTAATAAACTTACTTACACCAGAATCCCTTTTTTTCCTTTAAAGTTACATTTTTTTGTATTTTTAATTGAATGGATGTGGTGTGAGCTGGTCTGATTAGTCAAAAGAGGAAACAGTTTATGTAGACAATCTCTTAACAACTTTACACTTTCCCTTTCTGGGTGTGTCCAAAGATTGGTCGGGTTTCTTGGATAATACACACACACACACACACACACACACACACACACACACACACACACACACACACACACACACACACACAAATCCATGCTCACACCGCCTCATTCCTCCAGAGTGAGAACTTTTGTTTTGGCGGGACCGCAGAAGAATGCAGACAAAGCAGACATAATATTTGGATTGCTGCGAGGTCTGTGTATGTGTGTGTATGTGCACGTGTGTGTGTGTGTGTGTGTGTGTGTGTGTGTGTGGCTGCATGCGTGCGTGCGTGTGTGCGTGCGTGCTTACGCGCATGGTAAGATCCATTGGAGTGGGCTGTGGCATTTTAGGCGTCTCTCGCACTCTGAAATTGGAGCAGAAATAACAAAGCTGCGACTCAAAAGAACTCAAAGTGTGCACCCACCCTGTTCAGAGAAATAGTGGTACTGACAGGAGCAGTGGTGCTGGTGGACCAGAGCAATTGCCAAAAGAGATTAGGAAATAGTTGAACTATTGTAGATATCTGGAAAAATTGCAAAAACATGCCGAAGTTAACCTCCTGTCTGTTTTAGTTTGTCCTATTTTCCTCTCTGAACTGCTCCCAGAGGACTGTAATAGATGCATGTGTGTTTTATGTGCATAGTCAGTTGTGGCTCTCTGTGACATCAGTTTATTCACAGTGTCTCGGTGGGTGGGCAGTAGTGTAGATAATGTCTCATCTTACTTATTATTAACCACATTTCTTCCTAACTTTGTTTTAAGTCGCTTAACTTAAATATCCAATGATCACCTTCGCACCAAACATGTGAAATTGATCAAACGAGTCAGGTGCTAAGTTAAGTGCGTTCCTTCTCTGCAGCGATGTGTCCGTCAGACCTCCAACAGCTGTGGAAGGAGGTGTCGGGGGTGCCGAGCAGTGAGGAGGCCCTGAAACAGGCAGAGGGCCTGGACTTGAGCACCAACAGCTCCAATTCTACCTCAGCTTTTCCCAAAGCTGCCAGCGCTCACATCCCACTGCACAGCCTGGCCAACGGACAGAGCCACACCCCAAAGAGAGACAGGTACAGTGATGCACAGCATGCACATGGTGATGGTGTGTCTGTCCTCTGTGTGACCTGTAACCCCTCTAACTCACACACTCTTGTGATGTCATTTTTGGGCTTTTAACTTTTAGCTGTTCTTCCATTCCTACGCACATAAACACCTTTACAAAACATGCACATGCAGCATATCACACGTCACCAGGGTGTCAGCGTCTCTCTGCTCATTTGATAGGAGGTGTGTTGGGTTCAGTATGTTCTGCCAGTATGCTGTCAACCACATGCCAGTATAGTATAGAGGAGAGGAGAGGATGATGGAGGCAGGCCACCTGGTAGAAAATGGGAATTTGTTGGAGTCATCTATTTGTACATATAAATTCGCTTTAGAGATAAATTCCTCTTGACCGTGTTGACATATCAGAGATGCATTTTCTAGTAGTACTTGTCCTGCAGCATGTGAGGGCTGTGCTGCCCCATGGCTGTGTTGGCTGCTCATGGGCTTGTCTCCGTCTTTAAGAGCCAGACTGTTTGAGTGGATATCCTCCTTCACCAAGGCAGACAGCGGAGATGACCATGTCCCCCTTTACTCCAAAGGCAGCCAACCCCCCAGCAGCCAGTGAGTAGTGCACACACACACAAACATACTCACACATGAGTGGACGAGGCTGAGACAGAAGGACACGCTATTGGAGGGTGGTCTGCAGTTTCTTGTAGCACTCATTCACTGCTTGCTCCATAGGCATTGTTGACCTCTGACCTCCTTTTGGAGGGGGTCAGGGCAGGTGTACAAGTATCAACTAAAAGAGCTTCTGTTCGTTGATCATATATGTCACACACGGTCATACTCCAGCCACAGTGTGCTGCAGGGTTTGCTTTAGCAGGAGTACAAAGGGGGTAGCATTAGTGTGTTAGCCTGCTAAGCTAATGCATGGCTGATGTGGAGGAGAATGTGGTTGCCAGCAGTTTGTCATGTCTGCTGTCTGAGCTGCTTCTGAGTTGACTCAACCACAGCCAACACACACACACACACACACACACACACACACACACACACACACACGCACACACACATGCTCCAACCTCAGCCAGCACATATGATCAGGAAGAGGCGAAAAAGCGAAGGGAGAAGGAGAGAGACATGTTTCCATCTGCGAGACAAATGGTTTTTGTTAGACAACCTTCTGATGTTGATTTGGGAGAATCCCCATCCCAGTCCACACACATGCACGCACACACACGCACACACATACACACACACACAAATACACACATACACAGTCATGTAAATATATGTGGAGACAGCAGTCGCCGGCGAAGGTCCAGGTCTGAACCACATCTGCTACTGGACCTGCCACACACACACACACGTGCACACAGACACACACGCACGCACACACACACACACACATGGACACAGTTATTTTACCCTGGGTCCAAACCAAACCTGGCCCCGTCTTTCATCGCCGCACACACATACAACAAACACACAGGCTCATAAATATGCACAGATACACACACAAAAACACACACGTGCACAAACTCACCACAAAAGAACAACCAGCACATGACGGCAGCCGCCGCCAATCAGTCATGGCTGGTTGGTCCTGTGCCGACTCTGTGTCAACTCCTGAAACGTAAGAACACACACCAACACTAACACACACATGCATAGCACATACGCCAAGGACAGAAAGGCAGGTCATGGACTTAAAGAATTTGCCTCTGAGGTTGCTGGACCAGTTCCCTTATTTGCCTGGCTTCTGTAACTGACCCCACTCTGCTCTATCCTCCACTCTTTGCACTTGGCTTCGTGAACTGTACAAACTAATGACTGCTAACCAGACTCAGCTGGCTGTAGTGATGCTTCTGCTGCTACAGTTAGTTTTGCATGTGTGTAAGAGTGTGGCATATTAACGTTGTGCTTCTTATGCTGAGAAAGTAACTGATTTTATTTGCTGTTTATCTGTTTTACTGTCTCACTGTTGTCTCTCTTTTTGTGCGTGTCTCTCCCTGCAGTCATGAGGAGCATGCCGGCTCCCATCCTCTCTACGGCCATGGAGAGTGTAAGTGGCCTGGCTGTGAAGCACTGTGTGAGGACATGGGACAGTTCATCAAGTAAGTTAACAACCACCCAACATCTGACATATGAGACGTAGCTCGGGGTTACAGATGAAAATAATGTGTCACACAATGTAAAACAGACATTAGTGCAGGGATGAAAGTGATGTACTTTGACTTGAAGTATGAAAGCCCATGACAGCATGTACCTGCATACTGCATATTTAATACCGCAGCTTGGAAAAAGACAGCAGTGACAGAGGTTCTGTTTTGACCAGCGCTCCTTTTAAAATGTCAGTTTTCCATTTACACATCCTTTAAGAGCTCTTGAGTGTGTCTATAGTTACCATTCTCATAGACCTTTGCCCAAATTCTCTAAAGATCAGTGCCAGCAGCATTGTTTTCAATTTCAGGCGGTAATTTGCAAACCTCTGAAATTTGCATTCACACACTTCACTCTCACTGACCACCAACCGGGTTTAAGACCATATTAAAACTTACTTAAAAAGGCTCTGTCTCTGACTCAGATCAGCAGTGGGGACAAAAGAGGAAGCAGAGCAAAATGAAGCTCCAGCTTGTGTTAAATATGAGTTTCAGTCACGCACATCGCTGTCGTTTTTCACATCTCACTAATTCATCTGTTGCAATGTGTTACATCACATTCGCTCTGGGGCACACGCATGCATACGCCCAAATGCACAAACACACAGGTACGCACATACACTCCACATGTGAGCAAGTATTCTTTTTTCGAGGAATTCTTTGGGCTCCTGCTACAACAGTATCATCTTCCTTGCTATCATTCCACGCTCACATTTTATTGGCTGCATCTGTGTGCTTGTATCCATTCATTTGTTGCTTTAAAGTGGTCTAAAGATGTAAGTGGATTCATTTGTTTGGGCTTTTTTTTTTGTCTGCATATGTTTGTGTTTTGCATGCCTTTTCTCTGAAGGGTCAGACAGATTGTTTCTTTGCTTGGATAGAAAATGATTCTTAATCAGCTCATCCACATGCACAGCTTTTTCTTTCCGCACAAAGACATCAAACAATTTCTCATTCCAAGTCTGCATCCGTCACGTTATTTGCCAGTTTGGAGTCACTGGGGTATGCTGATGCAGTAGCTGGCCTTGACATTCTGCTACCTCCTCCTCTGTCACACACACACACACACACACACACACACACAGGACAGTGGACTTCCCTATGGCACTATGGCTGCTAATGAAGGCTTCACAAGCCTCTAATGAAGCCCTAAACAAACTCACACTCTCATTATCTATGTGGAACTCTTAGCTATTTGAACAACGGAGATATTAATAAGCCCGGGTGATGAAATACGTACCCGTACACACACATACACATAATCAGAGAAGTGTGCGTGGTGATTGTGATGGCATCGGACAGTCAGATCAAAGCGTGCAGGCAGGCTGGGAAAGTTTGGAGAGGAAAGCTGTTGTTTGGTGTCTCATTTCACGTAGCCCCAGGGCAGATGGAAGGAGAAAGAGAGCTAGAGTGAAAGAGTGTGTGTGTGTAAGAGAGAGAGACATGAAAAAAAAGAGAGGCAGTGACAGATAACGCCGTCAGTCCGACAGTGCGCTCCCTTCCAGCCAGCCTTAGTCATCGCCCCAGGAGGGAAAAGGGTAGAGCAGAAGAACAGAGGAGGGAGACACTCCACTATTTCAAGCCTTTCTTCTCTTCTCCTCTCTGTGCCCACCTCCCCTCCCTCCTCCAGTCCTCTGGTATAATACTCTGGCTGTGGTCGGTGGAGCTGGGTGTAATGTGGGTTAAAGCCTTGTCTGCCAGCACTCAGAGGAGTAAACAGAGCCTCATTGTCGGGACACATCGAAAAAAAAACCCTGCTACTGTTTATGGCCCGGCTATAGAGAGAAGGGAGGGTTTTGGGGGCAGATTTGGTTGGAATGAGTGTGAATCATAGGCATTTGGGGAGTTGCGGGGGAAGACGAGTGGGAAGGGGAGAGTGGACAGAAGTGCGAGTGAGGAAGAAGGAGAGAGAGCTTAACAGAGAGTGAAAGAGAGAGAGAGGGGTGAGATCATGTTTTTGTTATTATTATCGTGCACTTGTGTTGAGCCGTCTATCTGCCTGGATTAGCCATGCCATGACATCATTGTTTTTGTTTCATTTCTTCGCCTGATATTGCCTAACTTTCTGCCTTCTTAAAGACACACACACACACACACACACACACACACACACACACACACACACACACACATCTCCTATTGTAACATACATTTTCACAATAAACAAGTCAGGAAAGTGGCTTAATGAAGATTACTCATATTACAAGTTAACACCACAGGATAACACAAAACTCACTGTGATTTACTGGCACACACACTCACACTGTGACATGCTTGAGCACAGACACACAGACACACACACACACACACACACACACACACACACACACACACACACACACACACACACACACCGGGCAGGCAGCGGCAGCCTGTGAATAACCTTGGCGATGACAGAGCAGAGAGAAAGGGATGGAGGAAGGGAGACTAGGGAGGGGTGGGCTGGGAAAGATCAGAAGGTCCCGGGTCCTCCCACATCGGAGGAAACAAACAGCGCCACCATTCACACATGTACACACACACACACACACACACACACACGCACGCACATGCATGCACACACACACTCATGCACACCAGTGTTAATACACAGAGTTTAGCTAACAGAAAGTCTTTAGATAAGGTTTTGTGTGATAACACATGAGCTCATGTCCAGGTGGTTGTCTTGGACCATGGCTCACTGAGCACCAATGAAGTATACACACACAAAACACAGCTGCTGCGTCCTTCACTAGACAAAATAAACTTCCAAGATTGTGATTTATTTTCATAGTGCTGAAACAGCTCATAACTCAGTTTAAATAAAAGCCAAAGAGCTGAGTTTTCTTACTTCATCATTCGGGACGTCTGAATTGGTTTAACAATGTTTCTGTTGACTGATTGAATTGAGACTAGCAGCGTTTTGATCTTGATGCTTTTTATTAACTTATTTCCCCAAAAATGTGATTGAACACGGATCCTCTTGCATTTTCCCTCACCTCACCTCCAGGCACTTGAACAATGAGCACGCCCTAGATGACCGCAGCACTGCTCAGTGCCGAGTCCAGATGCAGGTGGTTCAGCAGCTGGAGATACAGGTGAGTCACATGTACGCACGCATACGCACACTTAATTTTCATCTGCTCACAAACAAAAGTCGTGAAGACT